>NW_020257641.1:2700833-2822107 GCF_003255815.1 Theropithecus gelada | reverse complement strand
GGAGAGGAGGGGAGAGGAGGGGAGAGGAGGGGAGAGGAGGGGAGAGGGGAGAGGGGAGAGGGGAGAGGAGAGAGGAGAGAGGAGAGAGGAGAGAGGAGAGAGGAAGAGGAAGAAAGCTGGCCAGACGTGGTGGATCACTCCTGTAATCCCAGCACTTTGGGAGGGTGAGGCAGGAATGATCACTTGAGGCAGGGGTTTGAAACTAGCCTGGGCAACATGGCAAGACATCGTCTTCACAAATATACATCTATGTGTGTGTGTGTATTAATACACATATGTATTATATATATATGTGTATATATAATATATATATACATATTACACAGGTTTTGTGGCACACACCTGTAGTCCTAGCTACATAGGAGCATGAGGTGGGAGGATTCCTTGAGCTCAGGAGTTCGAGGTTACAGTGAGCTATGATGGCGTCACTGCACTTCAGCCTAGGGACATAGCAAGACGCCGTCTCTTAAAAGAAAGTTCTGTGAGTCACCAATAAGAAAAAACATTGTAGAAAAAAAGAAAGAAAGCTTACATTTACTTTTTATTGGTGGATTTCTCTGTTGGCCTACTGGTGCCTATTAAAGAAACATCTCATCATATTCTCAATGTTTGTTTACAAATGCCTTTCTATGTCAGACTCTTCAATTCATTGAAATAAAACAGTTGATGAATCTTTCAGAACTAGCTTTAAAAAATCACCAAAAATCTAAGGGGTTACATTTCAGGCACTGTTCTAGGCACTGGGGATACAGCAATGAGCAATACAACATCCCTACCTTTCTAAAGCTGATATTCTAGTACACAATTAGACTGCAAGCCAAAATAAATAAGTAAAATATATAGTACGTGAGGCACACAAATAAAGCATGAGAAGAGGATGGGAAATGTTGGGGGTGGGGCTGCCTATACATTTTTGATAATAGGCTTTATTTTTTTTTGAGCAGTTTGAGGTTAACAGAAAAATTGAGGACAAAGTAGAGTTTCCATATAACTTCTACCCCACAGTGTTCTCTATTAACATCTTGCATTACTGCTGTACATTTCTTACAATTGATGAACCAGTATTGATACATTATTATTATTATTTTTGAGGCGGAGTCTCTCTCTGTCCCCCAGGCTGGAGTGCGGTGGCACCATCTCGGCTCACTGCAAGCTCTGCCCCCCGGGGTTTACGCCATTCTCCTGCCTCAGCCTCCCGAGTAGCTGGGACTGCAGGTGCCCACCGCCATGCCCGGCTAGTATTTTGTATTTTTAGTAGAGACGGGGTTTCACCGTGTTAGCCAGGATGGTCTCGATCTCCTGACCTCGTGATCCGCCCGCCTCGGCCTCCCAAAGTGTTGGGATTACAGGCGTGAGCCACCGCGCCTGGCCAATACATTATTTATTAAAATCCATCAATTACCTTAGGTTTCACTCTTTGTGTGTTGTACATTCCATGGATTTCTTTTTTTTTTTTTTTTGAGATGGAGTCTCGCTCTGTCGCCCAGGCTGGAGTGCGGTGGCACCATCTCGGCTCACTGCAAGCTCTGCCCCCCGGGTTTACGCCATTCTCCTGCCTCAGCCTCCCGAGTAACTGATAGTACAGGCGCCCGCCACCACACCCGGCTAGTTTTTTTGTATTTTTAGTAGAGACGGGGTTTCACCCTGTTAGCCAGGATGGTCTCGATCTCCTGACCTTGTGATCCACCCATGTCGGCCTCCCAAAGTGCTGGGATTACAGGCTTGAGCCACTGCGCCCGGCTCTTACTGTTTACTTTTAAGAGTTCTTTGTGCACATTGGACATCAGTTCTTTGACAGATATGTATTTTGCAAACATTCTCCCTTGTCTTTTCATTCTCTTAACAATGTGTTTTGCAGAGTATAAGGTTTTAATTTTAATGAAGTCTAATTATAAATTTTTTTCTTTCACAAATTGTTCTTTTAGAGTTTTATCTAAAAAGTGACTGCTAAACACAATGTCTCCTAGATACTTCCTCTCTTATCTTTCAGTAGCTTTAAAAATTTTTCAATTTATTTTTTCGTAAAGGGCCTTGATCTGTCATCTACACTGGAGTGCAGTGGTACCAAAAAGGCTCGCTGCAGCCTTGACCCCCCCAGCCTCAAGTGATGCTCCTACCTCAGCCTCTCAAGTAGTCAGGACTACAGGTGTATGCTACCACATCAGGCTAATTCTAAAATTTTTTTCTGGAGAGACAGGGGCTTGCCATGTTGCCCAGGCTGGTCTCACATTTCTGAGCTCAAGCAATCCTCCCGCCTCAGCCTCCCAAAGGGCTGGGATTATAGGCATAAGCCATCGCGCCCGGTTTAGTAGCTTTTAAAAGGTTCCACATATAATTAAAACTGTGCAGTATTCTTCTGTGTCTAGCTTATTCCAACTAGCATAATGTCCTCTAGGTTTATCCATGGTGTTGCAAATTCCTTTATCCATTCATCTGTCGACAGACACTTAGGCTGTTTGCATATCTTGGCTATACTCTAAATAATGCTGCTAAAACATGGGAGTGTGGAGATCTTTTTTTTTTCCCTTTCTGTCCTTTTTTTCTTTTTTTGGGATGGAGTCTTGCTCTGTTGCCAGGCTGGAATGCAGTGGCACAACCTCAGATCATTGCAACCTCCGCCTCCCAGGTTCAAGTGATTCTCCTGTCTCAGCCTCCCGAGTAGCTGGGATCACAGGCATGTACCACCATGCTCGGCTAATTTTTGTGTTTTTAGTAGAGAGTTTTCACTATATTGGCCAGGCTGGTCTTGAACTCCTGGCCTCAGGTGATCCACCTACCTGCCTCAGCCTCCCAAAGTGCTGGGATTATAGGTGTGAGCCACGGCGCCCTGCCTCTTTCTGTACTTCAATGGATGAAAACAGCTATCTTTATGATGTACTGATTTCATCGCCTTTTGGGAAGATACCCAGAAGAGAGATACTTCCTCTGTCTTTTATCATATCTGGATCATATGGTAGCTCCGTGTTTATTTTTTCAATGTAACTCTGCTGTTTTGCATAATGGTTGTACCAATTTATACTCCCACCAACAGTGTACAAGGGTTGCCTTTTCTCCACACCTTCCCTGACACTTAATGATTGTCTTCATAAGTGTGAGGTGGTATCTCATTGTGGTTTTAACTTGCATTTCCATGATTAGTGATATTGAGCACCTTTTCACATACCTGTTGGCCATTTTTATGCCTTCTTTGGAAAAATATTCAGGTCATTTGTCCATTTAATAACTGGGTAATTTATGCTATTGGGTTATTTATTTTTGCTATTTAGTTGTGAGTTCTTTACATATTTTGGATATTAACCCCTTATCAGATACATGGTTTGCAAGGCTGGGCTCACGCCTGTAATCTAGCACTCTGCGAGGCCGAGGCAGGCAGATCACCTGACATCAGGAATTCGAGACCAGCCTGACCAACATGGTGAAACCCCGTCTTTACTAAAAATACAAAAATTTGCCGGGAGTGGTGGAACGTGCCTGTAGTCCCAGCTACTTGGGAAGCTGAGGCAGGAGAATTGCTTGAATTGCCTAGGAGGCAGAGGTTGCAGTGAGCTGAGATTGCACCACTGCACTCCAGCCTCGGTGACAGAGCAAGACTCAAAAAAAAAAAAAAAGATATATGGTTTGCAAATGTGTCCCAAGTGTGGGTTGCCTTTTAATTTTGTTAATTGTTTCTTTTGCTATGCAGAAGCTTACTAGTTTGATGTGGTCCCACTTGTTTTTGTTTTGTTGCCAGACCTTTTGGTGTGATATCCAAAAACGTTATTGTTAAGGCCAATGTCAGGAAGTTCTCCTACGTTTTCTTCTAGGATTTTTACAGTTTCAGGTCTTATATTTAAGTATTTATTCAATTTTGAATTGATTTTTGTGCATAGTAGAAGGGTCTAATTTCATTGTTTTGCATGTGGATTTTCCGTTTTCCCAGCATAATTTGTTGAAAGGCATCCTTACCAAAAACCATTTAACCATATATCAGCAGTGTATTTTTGGACTCTATTCTGCTCCATTGTTCTATGTGTCTGTTTTCGCATCAGTACCATAATATTTTGATGATAGCCTTGTAATATAAGTTGAAATCAGGAAGAGTGATGTCTCAACATGTTTTTTTTTTTTTTTTGAGATGGAGTTTCGCTCTTGTTGCCCAGGCTGGAGTGCAATGGCGCGATCTCAGCTCAGCACAACCTCTGCCTCCTGGGTTCAAGCAATTCTCCTGCCTCAGCCTCCCCAGTAGCTGGGATTTATAGGCATTTGCCACCATGCCCAGCTAATTTTGTATTTTAGTAGAGATGGGGTTTTGCCATGTTGGTCAGGCTGGTCTTGAACTCCCGACCTCAGGTGATCTGCCTGCCTTGGCCTCCCAAAGTGCTGGGATTACAAGCTTGAGCCTGGCCCAACATTGTTCTTTCTTAAGATTGTGTTGGCTATTTAGGGTCTTTTTTGGTTCCATACACATTTTAGAATTGTTGTTTTCTATTTCTATGAATGATGCCTTTGGAATTTTCATAGAAATTGTGTTGAATCAGTATTCTGGATAGTACACAGACATTTTAACCATTTTTCCAATCCATGAACATGGGATACATTTCCAATTTATATCTTCTTCAATTTCTTTTATCAATGTTTTATAGTTTTTATTGTACAGATATTTCACCTCATAGGTTAAATTTATTCTTATGTATTTTATTCTTTTTGATGCTATTGTAAATGGGATTGTTTTCTTGATTCCCTTTTCAGATAATCATTATTGCTGTGAAGAAACAAAACGGATTTTTGTATGTTGATTTTGTATCCTGCAACTTTACTGGATTTATTAGTTCTAATCGTTTTTTTTTTTTTTTGTGGAGTGTTTAGGGTTTTTACATACAAGAACATGTTACTTGCAAATAGGATAATTTCACTTCTTCCTTTTCTATTTGGATACCTTTTATTTCTTTTATTTTCTTTTTAAGACAGAGTCTCGCTCTGTCACCCAGGCTGGAGTGCAGTGGCGCGATCTCGGCTCACTGCAAGCTCCGCCTCCTGGGTTTACGCCATTCTCCTGCCTCAGCCTCCCGAGTAGCTGGGACTACAGGCGCCCGCCACCATGCTCAGCTAGTTTTTTGTATTTTTTTAGTAGAGACGGGGTTTCACCGTGTTAGCCAGGGTGGTCTCGATCTCCTGACCTCGTGATCTGCCCATCTCGACCTCCCAAAGTGCTGGGATTACAGGCTTGAGCCACCGTGCCCGGCCTATTTCTTTTTCTTGTGTGATTGTTCTTGCTAGTTCTTCCAGTACTCTGTTGAATAGAACTGGTGAGAGTGGGCCTCCTTGCCCTGTACTAGATCTAATGGAAAATTTTTAGTTTTCTCTCATTTATTTTGATGTTTCCTGTGGGCTTTTCATTAATAGCCTTTTGTATTAAGGAAATTTCCTTCTATACTTGTTTTTTTGAGAGTTCTTATCAAAAACGGATTTGAGCTTTTTTATCTTTTTATTCTGTTAATGTGTATCACAGTAACTGATTTACATATGTTAAACAAATTTTGCATCCCAGGGATAAATCCCACTTGGTCAGGGTATATAATCTTTTTGATGTGTTTTCAAATTCAGTTTGCTAGTATTTTATTAAAGAATTTTCCATCTGTTTATCAGATATATTAGCCTGTGGTTTTATCATGTCTTCATCTGAATTTGGTATCATGGTGACGCCGGTCTCATAAAATGAGTTTGGAGGTATCCTCTCTACTTCTATTTTTTAAAAGAGTATGAGAAGTATTGGTATTAATTCCTCTTGGAATGTTTGGTAGAATTCAGCCATGAAACCATCTGGTCCCGGGCTTTTTTTGTTAGCAATTGCTACTTCAATTTCCTTATTTGTTAGAGTTCTGTTCAGGCTTTCTATATCTTCTAGATTAAGTCCTGGTAGGTTGTATGTTTCCAGGACTTTGTGTCTTCTAGGTTATTCAGTTTGATGGCATATAATTAATTGTTCATAATCATTTATGACCCTTTTTGTTTCTGAGGAATCCATTGTATATCTTCTATTTATTTATGTGAGACAAGATCTTGCTCTGTTGCCCAGGCCAGAGTGTAGTAGTACTGTCATAGGTCACTGCAGCCTCAACCTCCTGGGCTTAAGTGATCCTCTCACTTCAGCCTCCAAAGTAGCTGGGTCTACAGGCACATGCCACCACACCCGGCTAATTAAAAACAAATTTTTTTTTTTTTTTTTGTAGAGACAGGGTTTCTCTATATTACCCTGGCTTGTCTCTAACACCTGGCCACAAGTGATCCTCTCACCTTGGACTCCCAAAGTGCTGGGATTACAGGCATAGGCCACCGCATCCAGCTGATACAGATTTCCCCAACTTTAAATATGGCATTTCACTGCCTCATGGCTTCTGTTGTTTCCAGTAGAAATCTGTTGCTAATCTTATTAAAGATTCCTTCTACCTGATGAGTTTCTTCTCTTTCTGCTTTCAAAATTCTTTGTCTTTGGGTTTTGACAATTTAATGTATCTCACTGTGTGTTGAAGAGAGTTTATCGCATGCTTTGTGTTCATTGAGTTTTCTGGTTTTTGTTTTATTATTATTATTATTGTTATTATTTTTTGAGACGGAGTCTTGCCCTGTTGCCCAGGCTGGAGTGCAGCGGTGCGATTTCGGCTCACTGCAAGCTCCACCTCCTGGGTTCACACCATTCTCCTGCCTCAGCCTCCTGAGTAGCTGAGACTACACGCGCCAGCCACCACGCCTGGCTAATTTTTTGTATTTTTAGTAGAGATGGCGTGTCACTGTTAGCCAGGATGGTCTCGATTTCCTGACCTTGTGATCCGCCCACCTTGGCCTCCCAAAGTGCTGGGATTACAGGCGTGAGCCACCGCGCCCAGCCTTGTTTTATTTTTGAGACAGGGTCCCACTCTGTCGCCCAAGTTAAGTGCAGTGGTGCCATCAAAAAGCTAGGAGTAGGAGTTCTGAGACCACCTTGGGAAACAAAGCAAGACCCTGCTCTACAAAAAAATAAATAAATTAGCCAGGTACAATGGCATGGCTACTCTGGAGTTTGGGGGACTCATGTGAGAAGATTGCTTGAAACCAAGAATTCAAGGCTGCAATGAGCTGTTATTGCCCCACTGCACTCCAGTCTGGTGACAGAGACACCATGTCTAAAATATATATATATATAAGGAAAAAAATGAAATGTATAAAAGTAACTTGATAAAAATTGATAAATGTAAAAAACTATATCAATTTTAACTGCAAACATTTTAAAACTGCCTGCATTTTTTTCAACAGAGAAATTGCTACATACATTGTAGAAGACCACATATCTGATGGGATCAGAACTAGTACTTGATTAAATGAAAAACCATTTAAAGGAGGGAAAAAAACCCAATATGCATTTGGTTTTAGCTTAAAAACCATACATGTATATTCATTTGTGATTCTTTTCATGTAGCGCCAAGGCTTTTGTCAATAGGTTTAAGCCTCCTTGTAATCCCTTAGTCTTTCTTGCAAGCAAAACAAAAACAAAAAACCTTAAGTGCGTCACCTGTAGTTTTGTTAGTCTCTCATAGTTGTCTTGGTCATATCTGTTTTCAATAAATTAAAAAAATTAATCCTTAGGCTGGGTGTGGTGGTTCAGCACTTTGGGAAGCCAAGGTGCGTGGGTAGGTGGGTGGATCACTTGAGCCCAGGAGTTCAAGACCAGCCTGGGCAACATGGTGAAATCCCGTCTCCAAAAAAAAAAAAAAAAAATAGCTGGGTGTGGTGGCACACACCTGTGGTCCCAGGTTCTAGGAAGCCTGAGGTATGAGGATCACTTGAGCCTGGGGGGCAGACATTGCAGTGAGCTAGATCACATCACTGCATTCCAGCCTGGGTAATAGAGCAAGACCTTATCTCAAATAATAATGGTAATAATAATAGTAATAAATAAAGAAAAATAAAAAAATAAAAATCCTTAAAATTTTAGTGACTCACGTTAAAAGGCTTTCACAAAAGCCCAACCTTCTTTTCACACCCTCACTTCATTGGCTTATGGAATATAGCACTAAGTGACATAATAAAGATAAATTTGTATGCATATGAAAGCACATAAGCACAACTGATTTTAGCAAGCTTACAGCTTAACTGGTGGAACTGGAAGAGCTCTAGCATAATTGAGAGCAGTCAACAAGGCCAGGGAGATCAAAAGGAGAAAGCAGAGTATCAGTCTTCTGAGTTGGTTATTTGGATGGTGATTAAGAAAGCTTCAGTCACAAATGGAATATAACTAGGAACTAGAGTAAAACCTTTGTAGGTATACACCAAACTCAAAAGTCATCAAGAAGATTGGTATGTTTGTTTATACAAGCATTAAAAATGTCCTCAGATTCCTCCCATCAGCCCCCAAAACAAAGTCAAAGTACAATGGGTTTTTGCAACATATAACTGACAAATTACTAGTTTCCTTAATTTCCAACATCTCATACAATTAAAATGTCAAACAACCAATATAAAAATGAGGAAAGGGAATCAATAGGAATGTAGTGTAAAAAAAATAGAAGGGATCAATAAAGCTACTTAGCCTTACAGAAGAAATGAATGTCAAAATATTTCTTCTCTGAGATAAGCAGGTAAATTAAGTTTCATGAAATTCTAATAAGAATGTGGAGAAACAGACATTCTCATATGCTTTGGTAGAAGAGTATAAACTGGTATAATTGTGTCTGAGAACAACTAGACAATATTAATACCTGAAAATGCAGGTGCCCTATGACCTAGCAACCCTACTGCTCAAGTGTATGCTATGCATACACTTGCAACAATTAACAAAAATATTTGTATGATTTTCATTGCAGCTTTGTTTGCATAGCAGAAATGGAAACCATCTAAGTGTCCATTAAGAAATTAAGAGTATAATCATATGATAGAGTACTAGGCAGTGGTGAAAAACAATAAGATAGATCTGAATATGCTGACATACATATCCCAACATCTGTATATATCCCAAGATGAAAAAACAAGCTGCAGAAGAACATACTGCACAACCTTGTTGGCTTTAACAAAATGTGTATGTACACACAAATGGAAGTACACATTTTTACCCCAGAAGAAAATACCAGAAATTGAAGAGGTTGCCATTGGTTTGAGGAGGCTTTTTTCTTTTTGAGACGGAGTCTTGCTCTGTCCGCCAGGCTGGAGTGCAGTGGCGCGATCTCAGCTCACTGCAAGCTCTGCCTCCCGGGTTCACGCCATTCTCCTGCCTCAGCCTCCCGAGTAGCTGGGACTACAGGCGCCCGCCACCTCGCCCGGCTAATTTTTTTTTGTATTTTTAGTAGAGACGGGGTTTCACCGTGTTAGCCAGGATGGTCTCGATCTCCTGACCTCGTGATCCACCTGCCTTGGCCTCCCAAAGTGCTGGGATTGCAGGCGTGAGCCACCACACCCGGCCTGAGGGGGCTTTTCTTAGGTTGGGGCATGGGGAAGAGGATGTCGCAACTCATTTTGATTCTCATTATAGTGTTCGAATTATCATGTACATAAGAACAAAGGCATGGCATAATCAAAAATCACCTTTCTGCTTTATTACCTTTTCTTTAGGTACTTTCTTTCAGAGGAAAAACGGCATATCTAACTGCACTTAGGCAAGCTGACTTCAGGGATAGAAGGAGAGAGCCTTAGGATTACCAGAATAGAGGGTTGGTACTGGGAGAGCAGAGGAGCCAAGCAATGGCCACAATGAAAGAGGAGCTTCTCCTCAGACTTTTTTTTTTTTTTTTTTTCTTCCTGAGATAGAGTCTTGCTTTGTCGCCAGGCTGGGGTGCAGTGGTGCAATCTCAGCTCACTGCAACCTCCACCTCCTGCGTTCAAGCGATCCTCCTGCCTCAGCCTCCTAAGTAGCTGGGACTACAGGCGTGCATCACCACTCCCAGCTAAATTTTGTATTTTTAGTAGAGACGGGGTTTCTCCATGTTGGTCAGGATGATCTCGATCTCCTGACCTGATGATCCGCCCGCCTCAGCCTCCCAAAATGCCGGGATTACAGGCGTGAGCCACTGCATCCGGCCTCTTCAGACACTGTTTAATCTTCTAACTCCCTTTTACTTCCTCACCTACTCCCTTTCCTCAAATACAGCCACTATGTGAGTCAGTAACTCCAGAAACAAATTTTACTCATCATTCTTGATAACCAATTACTAAACAGAACCACTGTTAGAAAAGCCCAAGAAAAAACTCCCATAAAATAATCTTCAAAACTTCTATACTTTAGATTACTAAAGCACATCTTTATTTTGCAATTGAACATTAAGAGTCATAGCTAGTTTTTTTTTTTCATGTTTGTACCTGAACAACTGTTTCTCAAAATGAAATATGGCCAACAAAATATGTGTAACAGCATTTCACATAATATAAATTGCTCTTAAGACTAAAACAGTATTAATGCAAACCAGCATTTTTATCTTGTTTGCTGTATTTGTAATTTTTTTGTACATGAATGGCAGAAATTCTTTTTCACTAAAATTAAGACAAATACACAAGGCCTTTCAAGCATACAGTAAGCTGCAGTGACAAATGCAGAGTGATTTCAAATTATGCAGTGTTGACCAAATTCAAGCTTATACACATTTTAAATAAACCCTTAGCTTCTTTGCCTCAATTATGAGATCATATGGAAAGAGATATTTTTGTGAAATGGGGGGAAAGGTAATCTAAGAAACTAAGGGACCAGTTGTTTTGTCACTAGTTTAATAGAATCAAACATGACATGTATAATTGTATTTTAATTATGACATAAGCTAGACTTTTAACTAAGTGACTTTCCCCCTTCATATTTACAAATAGCACCTGTTACAAGAAAAAAAAATCCCAAATTAAAACACCCTCCACATAGAAATAATTATTTTTAAAACTACTACTTAAAAATATCAATAATGCAGATATAGCAAATTATTGGTTCTAAAATTAAGCCTACACTGTAGAGAATAAGGAGTAGCTTTTCTTATTTGAAAAGATTACAACATAGATTACAACTGTAATGTCCTGATGCTGGAGAACACTGGGTTGAACAATTTTTATTTTTTTAAGCAGATAGAGTCTACTGGCAGAAAATAAAAACAGTTTAATGTAAACTGTTTCAGTCTCTTAAATCGTGCCCCTCAACATGTATGTAAGTGTCGGGACTTTTATTCCCTTAAACTTACTTGTGCAGCATCTGCTTCACCCTAGGTACTACACTGAAAACAAATGGATTTCCAAGTATTCATGTGATGCACAAAAAAATCCAAAGCAGAAATGATAATAAACCAAGCTTAGATGAAACTAGCTGAGAACTCAGAGTCCAATAACACACTCAACTAGGTATCCTTTATTGTGCTACATAAATTACAGAAAACTTGCAAAGCTAAGATCACACAAGTTGCCTCTTAAACATCAAATAAGCTATGAAGAGATCATTATATTTAAACTTGCGTCCAATCTAATGACCTCCAATACTAATTAAAATTTTCCCGTATTTACAAAACTTCTAGGATAATTTTATTTTAAAATGTATAAATTAAGTTGGTGGTCAGCATGAAATAAAGTGCTATTTAAAATTCAAAAAATCAAATTGAGCATTGAAATTTGACCTACTCTAGTCTTGCCAACTCATTGAAGGACTGGAAAAGACAGGTGCCAGAGAATCCCAGGCTTGGATTAAAACTTTCTTACCCAGGAAGGCAAATAACTGGAACACTACAATTCAGGAGTAGAAACTAAAAAGCTTCTTTGAATATATGTTAAAATGGGCTCAACTGTGACTATAGTGGGGAAGTACCTAACTGCCGATTTGTGGAGAAAGCATGAACCAGCAGCACCTATTTGGGTCTAAGGGTGTGAGCAGGTTTATCTCCTCCTCCTTGATGAATTCCTGGTAACAATTTTACTTAGCAATGTGGCATTTAAGCTTACCACAAGTAATAATTGCTAAATTTTGGTAACTCCCAGGGTTGAGAGAGCCTGACACCAATCCTTTCAACAGCTATAGCAAAGTTCATGAAAGAGATCACTTTGTACTTGAGTCCTTACTTCACAAAGTGTTAAATTAGTGATTGTTAAAAAGTTGGAGAGGGGGAAAGAGAAATAAAAATAATGAGTCCTCACTGAGTCAAGTTTAATGAGTGATAAATACTACCTTTTAAAGAAACTGTTGCACATATTAATCATACCTACAAAGGTAGTTTAAAATGCAGTTTTTGTTCAGCTGAATTAATATAAACTCTTAAGCATATAAGACACCACTGCTACAATTCAGAGTTGGGCCAAGTGGTCTTAACTGTCCATGACATTGGGAATAAAAAGGCAAAAACCACTGATTGGGTCAGGGGCCGCTGCACACACTCACTGTAATGAATCTTAGGCACCGTTTTCTGGCTTCACAAAAGTCACATCCTCACAACAATGTCCTCATTTGACAAAGCCTGGAAACGTTCTCCATGGTAAACACATGCACAACACATTTATTACCTTCACACACAAACACCCTTCCACACTCCAAAAGTCTAGAATTATTTTACACTTAAAAACAGTATGTGCAAATTTTCTGAAAAGTTTCTATTCTAGAGGCAGAGCAAAATGAAAAAGAATGTACATTATATTTGAAATATGCTTCAATAATGATTGCTCTTGTTTATAATGAAAATTAGTTTTTCTTCTAAAATTACATTTTGTACAATGAAGTGTAATACTCTTCCCTTTCTTTTCAATCCCTTGCAGACTTTTTTAAACAAATAGAGTATCCTTAGAATCAAGCCATAATTCTAATGACATTTGAAAGATACATTCATTTTCTTTACAGCATGAAAGACATACAAATATCATTTTATCTCCTTTAAACAATGAAATTAAAGAAGTTAAGTTTCAACCTTCTGTCCATAGAAAAATATTTTCTATATCCTTTACACAACAAAGGTAGGAAACTCTACAGTGTTTAACTGAAATTTTTATGAGCTTAACAAGGCTTTCAAACATTTTCATTCTTGCACTGAAGATTTTAAAAGGTTTCAGGAAGTTAAACCTTTGAACTTTTCCCTAAAATGGTAGTCTTTAACTAGCAATATTGCTACTACCTTTTGCTTTGTAAAAATTTTTTAAACTGGTTTACTTATGTATGCACTGAACTAATGCTGATGGATTGCACCCTAGCAGATATTACTTCTGGTTGCCCATTTAGCTTGGATTACTAAAATAAAAATTATAATGATTACAACTTCAGAAATCAATAGCATACTACAGTAGAAAAACATAAATAGCAGCAAATTTATATGCAAACAGAAGTAATTATGTGATGTCTACTCACAACAAATTAATCAGGACTGTAAAAAAAAGTCTAATTTCTGGCAGACACAGAGATTGCTGTTTGTTTTTTATAACGCTGTAAGACACACTGTAGTAATTGCTGAGAATCAGTTAAGTCTATATGTAATAAAATAGTGTTGATAATGGTTGTAGACATGGTAAGTTGAACAAAAAAACATACAAATTAGGGATTAATTTATTGGGTTCTTGATAAAATTGCTGAAATTATCAATTAGCCCTCAAAAATGTTTTAGGATTATGTAATTTCCATTTTATCTACATAATTCTCTAAGAGTTTTATAAAATGGTTGCTACAACTTGTATTGTGATCACAGTGAGACACCAATAAATCTCTGCCAACAGATCAGTAAGTCTGGTATTTGATAAAATTAATCCAGTAGGTTTTAATAACAGTTATTTCACTTGGAGGAAGCACCACAAAAAGAATGGTTCCAGCAACCGTAGTCAAGATAGGTGAAGCAAATGGGGAAGTAAGCAATGTTAATACAAAGTATTAACTGTGGCAGCTTACATAATGCACCAGCTTTCATAAAAGCAGGCTGTTGCATAATTTATCTGTGTCCTATTATTGAGATGTTTAGTCCAACAAATATTTACTATACTGTATTTACTATAAGTGACTGAAATGCAAATTCATCTGAACTATAAAGTAACTACCACGAAATAAGAGCCTGTAAACATATCCCACATTATTGTGGTATAAACAACTTTTATGAATTGAAAATTACTTTGGCAACCTTACCATCAGAGTATTTTAAATGTTCAAAATACAGATATTAAATAGCACATTGTTATAAACTGTTTCCTTCTCTCTTCCTTATAAGATTATAAAACAAGTAATGCTTTATTTACTTCTCTTACATGTTCACATTATGAACATAAATTATTTCATTATAAATGGACATATATTCTAAATCTTAGTTCTACATTTTGAGTGCTTTTAAAAAATTAGTCTTCTAATTGCAGTCTATAATGTTTTCATACTGCATGTGTATCAGTCTAAATACTTTACAAAAGCTTATGTTCTGTCAGGCAGGCATGACTAGCAAACTGAGTGGGGGTCCTAATTAGAATCACTTCTGAAACCTGCTTATTTTCTAACTTAAGTGACATCTTTTAAGGTCATCATAGTTATTAAGTGAAAACACTGGCTGAGTATGCTTCTCTAGTGGAAATAGACAAAAATTCACAAGAATTTATGATATTCACATAGGTTATAATTTATTGAAGTTCCAGTATAATATAGGACTACTAGATAATTAGAAAGCAGATCATGTAAGACCAGACTGCTAAATCAATAATCATTGCTGGACTCTGTTTCCTAATGCCGATAAAAATGGGGTAAGTGAAGACTGGATAACATTTTTCGAGTTCCTTTCAGCTCTCAAGCTGCAGTACTTCTAGTGGAGATAGAAGACAGGAGACTTTTGCTTAAATCCTCTAGACCTGATCAGACCCTGCCAGCAGATGATAACCTATAAGTTAAAATACTAATTTTCCTCTGTGGGCATTAGCCTTTGTGAAATATACATATAAATAAACACATAAAAGTATCTCTATGTGTTGTGTACACATATTTGAAACCTTCCAGCAATTGTCTTAATGTCTTAACATACCTTTGCACAACTGAAGTCAGATTTCATATAATAAATGTTCCCTTTACTCTTGATTAAAATAATCAACCATTCCCCTATCACCTCTTTCTCCTAGCAGACTGTAGAAAGGAAATCATTTCTTAGGCTGTTCACCCTGCCTCTATTTTGAATGGATGCATTGGTTTAACAAATACTCTCAATCTTCTGGTGAATGTAAAGTCTATTCCAAATACTCCTAATCGTATTTACATGGCGCTGACACAAATCAGATGCTCAATAAAACACCTGAAATGAACATGAAAAAACGATCCTAACTCAGAAAGGGAAGGTTTTCACAAACACTTCTTAGCATTTACAAAATCCACTTGATTAACCACTATTGATTTCCACTTGTCAGAATAAAAGTCAGCGCTGCTTTCTTAAGGGTGTCAAGGTGGGAGGTAGGGGTGGCTGGAAGAGTGGGAGGGTAGCTTAGATACAAGAAATTTGGCATTTTATCACACAATGTTACACTGATATGGATGGAGTCTAGAACTACATGGTGTGTGAAAGCTAGGATTATTTCTAGAAACCTATTTAGATTGATATACAGGTTAAAACATTCTTAGATGTAATGGATAAAGTCTTATCTATTAGCATATTCATTTTAAGAAGTTGTAAAGGATAGTTTAAATTTAAATAAGATCCCAATAAATATGGTTTTAAAAAAGGATCTTTTCTGCACATAAAAATAATGACAGTGGGTAGTTCCCAGATGAAAAATTCATACGTGAGAAATTTAAATGTAATTCTAAACTTCTAATGATTGGCATTTAAAGACAGGCATTGAAGATTCAAAAAGGCAGCAGTGCTCATTGCCAAGAAATTATTAAACTCACAAGTATAAACAAGGCCCTAAATTAAAGAACATGTCAACCATGACTTTTGTCTCTTTACATCTATACAACGGTATCTTTTGGTCTATGGTTGTCATATTCTGTCCATACAGATAGAACAAATTTTATTTTAAAATTAAGGTGAAAAACTGCCAAAACAGTTATTTAATATGTAGACCCCAACATAATTTTACTTTCGCAGTTTTTAATTTATCATGCCATATAGCAGCCTACATTATATTTGTCTGTCTATAGAACAGAATGATCAAATAGATTATAAATTACTATCTTATATTGTTTTGACTGTGAAGTCAGGAAATAGATGAGAATTTCTCTTCGACTTAAGGTTATGTTTACTTCTCTCTTTAAATAAACTTAAATATTTTAATATTATAATTTATTTGGTATCTTGGCTATTAATGTTTAGGAGCTTAATTTCCTGAAATTTACTATTATGAGTTTTGAATGTTTGAAATGACATCATTTAGACTCTACCAAAGATTTAAAATGTGTACTTTTCTCCTCATACTAAATGGCTTCCCAAAATATCTACCATTTGACTCTAAACTTTATCAAGATCTTACAGAAATATTCAGAAACTGCTAGGAAATGAATCTTTTAAAACCGCAATCCACATAATTGTGTAAAATAACATTTGAATAGGTGAGCAAATTTTCACTTGTATCAAACTGGGCAATGTTAAAGTTCTATCTCTCTGTAGACTTAAAAAAACCTGAAGAGGAAAATATGGGAATTCCCACATCCTTAATGGGAATCAGATCCTCCATTAGGCTGGACAGTCAAAAGTCTCCTTACTAACATGCTTATAACTTAATAAGTATACATAAAATGGAATAATTTAATTGTACACAAAAAAACCAAGAAAACTCTCATTTTAGTTATTGAGTGATTTACACTTAAGAAATAAGTCAATGTTTCATTCTTTGAAGAATCCCAATCAATTTATCAATGTGAACAAAGCTTGATATTAACTGAAATAAGTGCTAAAGAATAATATTTTAGTTATGGATATGAATAAATCACAATTATTTGCTCTAACTTTAGCTTAGAGTATCAATATGTTTAACATTAATGTGCATGTTAGATGTCTTCCTAAAGTTAGGGATGAAATAAATATGAAATTTGAAGCATAAAGCATCTTTTAAAGTTGAGCTGCTAAACTGTAACCTCTCAGTCCCTCAAGTAAAGGAATGTGCAGATTTTGAACAATTCCATAGCAGCAATGCGCACTCAGTAGAACACAAATTATCTTTGCTTCTTACAGCAAATCACAAGTACTGAGTAAGAAACAGGACTTCCTTACCCTTCTTTGACTGTATAACACTCAATATAGCTGTTTTTTAAAATGTGAACTTATTCAAAATGCATAAAAATATAAGAATGTACAATATACATATATACCTCCTAGTGGGGTCAAATGAGTGCCTTTTCGTTAGACATACAAGGACGTCTCAAGGCACTTAAGGGGTTAAGACACAATGCATGCATTCTTTTACATCAAGTATGTGAAATCACATGATTTGGAATAAGCCAACCTTATGATAAATATAAGTTACATTATTAAATCCAAGAGAATTTGTAGATTCATATTTATATTTTCTATAAGATGCTGGTAAATGGACATGTGCAGCATTTCCTGGGAACAGCAAATTCCACCTTTCTTCTTCTGAGCAGCAGGCAGGTCTCTACAGGGGTGTGCAGGGAGAAACGTGCTGCATCCATAGGCAGTGTATTGGCTAATATTAAGAATGATATTGCTAAAATTTTAAAAATAAAATCTGGTAATCAGTATAGTAAGTACGCAAACCACTGCAAAAGACCAGAGCTGACTCCTGATGTTTACTTCTTTTTGCTTTCATGATACAGGTGTATAACAGAGATGATGAGAATTTTGAGCCTTGTTTGTGGCAATTCTACCAAAAGGGGATTGCATGGCACCACTACAAAATTTCATAAATTACCCTGAACATACTCAGTTATTTACTATTTGTTCGGAGCAAAGCATGAAACAGTCTTCAAATACATGAGTTATAGATTTTGAAAGAGTGACATTTTTTAAACATAAAGTGCAACAGTGCTGAAGTTTTCAAAGTTTTTTTGAGTTCTTCATTTTTTTTTTTTGTAAAATGCCATTTCCTGCGAGCAGCATTATGGCACAGTGAACATAAGGGAAAGTAGTTTTCCAACACATATCCCAGATTTTTCTGCTTTCTTATTTATTTGATGATGTTGTTAAGGGTTTAACAAAGCCTTCTTCATAAACTTTCAAAATAGCTTCACATACAAATCTGTATTGACTCTGAAAAATAAAATATAAAAAACAGAATTGATCAGAAAAGTCAGAAAACTGCCCTCTTCCCCCAAAAAAGACAAACATCTCACTTGGCTTGCTTACTTAAAAAAAAAAAAAAACAAAACTGCATAAAGATACCATTTTTCACTAACAGTCTAGACTGGTTAAAAAATAAAGTTTGGCACTATATTTTATTGGCAAAACTCACTTATATGTTGTTGGTAGGAATGTTAAAATACTGCAGCCTCTATAAAGGGGAATTTGGCAGCATATAACAAAATTAACCGAATTTACCTCTTAACCCAGCAATCCCACTTCTAAGAATCTATCCAAAAAATTAACCAGAAAAAGAAACTGAAAACACATATTCACAAGCGAGGCTATTCATTGCCTATTTATAACACAAAAGGTGGAAACAATTTAATTGCCATCAACAGGGACCAGGTGACTACTGTACATTCTCACAGTGGAATACTAGCTAGTTGGGAAGAAAAGGTATAAAAGTCTACAAACTATAGAGTAGGTTATTTTATTAAGTAAAGAAAAGCAAGGTAGGTAAAGTACATGTAATATATTACCTTCATAAAAGAAAGGGAGGAAAATACAAATATCTATGTCGGTACATGTCAAGAAAAAAAAAGCAATGGAAGAATAAATTATTTTAAAAATAGTTTCTTATAAAGGGATGGAGGGAAAAGGGAGCAGGAGAGGTACAGAGACTAGCCTTCATTAAATATACCTTCCTTCTTTTTAGATTTATACTTTGGAATAATGTAAATATAGCATATAATTAAAAAATTTTTAAATCCCTAAGAATTGACAATATCACGAAACTCATCAATGTGCGTATCTAGTTGATGACAACCATATAGAGGAGAGCTATTTGAAGGGGCATTTTCTTTTGAGACGGAGTCTCACTCTGTCACCCAGGCTAGAGTGCAATGGCACAATCTCGACTTACTGCAACCTCTGCCTCCCAGGTTCAAGAGATTCTCCCGCCTCAGCCTCCGGAGTAGCTGAGATTACAGGCACCTGCCACCATGCCCGGCTAATTTTTATACTTTTGTAGAGATAGGGTTTCACCATGTTGGCCAGGCTGGTCTTGAACTCCTGATCTCAGGTGATCCCCACCTGCGTTGGCCTCCCAAAGTGCTGGGATTACAGGTGTGAGCCACCGCACCCGGCCCTGAAGGGACTTTAAAATAGTACTTTGACTGACCATGGTGGCTTGTGCCTGTAATAAAAGCACTTCTGTAGGCCAAGGTGGGAGCATCACTTGTGGTCAGGAATTCAAGACCAGCATGGGCAACATGGCAAGACCCTGTGTCTACAAAAAAAAGAAAAAAAAAATTAAATGGATGCTGTGGCATGTGCCTGTAGTCCTAAGATACTTGGGAGGTGGAGACGGGAGGAACATTTGAGCGAAGGAGGTTGAGGATGCGATGAGTGGTGATCACACTACTGCATACCAGCCTGGCAAGAGAGCAAGACTCTTGTCTCAAAAATACTGCAAACAAACAAACAAATAAACACCTCAGTAAAATTTGACTGAATATCTGTGGGAGAATATACTCAAAGGGCAAAAAGTGCTGTGAAAAAAAGGAAAACTCTTTTTATTAGCCATGCTGTTCATAGTGGTAGTGTTGTTATTTTGAAACAGTTGTGTAATGTGGAGTACTTGTGATATTCTAACTCTTTCACTGCTAATATTGTAGAGAACCAGTATTCTTGTTAAAGATGTAAAAGAAGCTAAGTAAAAACACTGTGGTCCTGAATTTGTATTGGAAGCATAAGCATTAACCTATGATAAATGTATTTTCCTGGTTGTGCAATTTAACATTTTGAGAGACAAAAATTAACCCAAGCAAATAAAAGTCCTTAGTGCCCTTAGGTTGGTGCCTAAAATAGTTTCTCAATACACAGAACCACGCTTCTTGGAGAAACTACTGATTCTAAATCAGGGGCACAAGGTGTACAAGCTGGGCCTGGACATATTTTCTGATAGTAACAAAGCTATCAAAGTTACCAGGGTCTTGACAAAAGGACTCAGAAGCCAAGCTGAACAGGTTCCCACCGGCCAAAAATAGGACAATTTGGGTATCATTAAGAAAAATAACTATAGGCCAGGCACGGTGGCTCACCCCGATAATCCCAGCACTTTGGGAGGTCGAGGTGGACGGATCACCTGAGGTCAAGAGTTCAAGATCAGCCTGACCAACATGGAGAAACCCCATCTTTACTAAAAACAAAATTAGCTGGGCCTGGTTGTGGGTGCCTGCAATCCCAGCTACTCGGGAGGCTAAGGTAGGAGAATTGCTTGAACCTGGGAGGCAGAGGTTGCAGTGAGCCAAGATGGATTACACTCCAGCCTGGGCACCAAGAGCGAACTCGTCTCAAAAAAAACCCAAAAACCAAAAACAAAAAAACTACAATGGGTTGAAACACATCAACTATGTTTAAATCCTTGATTTCAAAATAATACCCAAACAAAAGTTAAGTCATCACCCTTGGAGGAAGCTAGTAAATGATTCATTATATTGAAAGCTTGTAGATAAAGGGAAAGAATCAAATGTTTTTCTTGCCTTCCCTACACATGCTATACTACTTGCTAACCGAATAGTAAATATGAAGTTTCTCTTTAAAGAAGTAGTCCAGCTAATACAGACAGAATGATAGAATTAGAATATCATTATTTTGCAAATCTAAAGAATTAATGAATGCAGGGATTGGTTGCTCAAGGGTGCTAACTTCACAAAAAGAAAGACAATCAGACATTATGTGCTTCTGAAGAAAGAATATATGACCTAAGATGCTTAAGCCATACATGTACCACTTTTAGGAAACACAGAGAACACCACCTTGAGGATGTAAACTGGCAAAATTCACGCCGTTGGAAATACATTTCAAATAACCTGATTCGTTTATCAAATAAATTACCAAAAAAAAAAAAAAAAAAAGACAAGATATGAAGGAGGAAGTTTTCAATTAAAAGAGATTTAAGAGACATATAAACCAATCAAAATGTGTAGACTATATCTGAATTCTGATTTTAAACAAATTATAAAAACAAAACCAAAAGCCCATGTGTTCTATGATCCAGAAATTCCTCTTCTAGGTGTATACCTGAAAGAAATGAAAGCAGGGCCTCAAAGAGATCTTTATACGTCCATATTCTTAGCAGCATTATTCACAAAAGGCAAAAGGCAAAAGCAACCCTGTCCACTGATAGATAGATAAATGAATAAAGAAAATGTGGTATGTTCACTCTTAGAAAGGAAAGAAATTCTGACTTATGCTACAACTTGGATGAATCTTGAGGTCATTAATCTAAGTGAAATAAGTCAATAAGAAAAAGACAAATACATGAATTTACTTACATAAAGTATCTAGAGTAGTCAAACTCAAAGAAACAGAAAGTAGGATGGTGGTTACCAAGGGCTGAGGGGAGGAGAAAAATGGGAGTTTTTTAATGGGTACAGTTTTGGTTTTGCAAGAAATTGCAAATTGGTTGCAAAAAAACGTAAGTATAATTAACACGACTAAACTGTATATTTAAAAATGGTTGAGCTGGTAAATTTTATGTGTATTTTGCCATAATTAAAATCTTTTAAAAAATCCTATTATGTAAGAATATAGATATAAGATATCAAGAAAATGCAAGCAAACCAAATCAAGCAATACATAAAAAGCATTACATACTATGTCCAAGTGAGATTTATCTCAGGAACGCAAGGTCAACTTAACATCTAAAAATCAATGTAATATACCACCTTAATAGAATAAAAGACCAAAAACCACATGATATCTCAGATGCAGGAAAAGCACTTAACAAAACTGAACACACTTTCAGGATGAAAACATTCAATGAACAAGTAACAAAGGGATCTTCTTCAACTTGATAAAGGGCATTTATAAACAATCCATGGCTAATATGATAATTAGTGAAAATCTAAAAACTTTCCCTCTAAGATTAGGAAGAAGACAAGTGTTTTGGTCTCATCACTTCTATTCAACATTGTACTGGAGGTTCTATCCAGGATATTTATTATTATTATTATTATTATTATTATTATTTTTGAGACGGAGTCTCGCTGTGCTCCCAGGCTGGAGTGCAGTGGCGTGATCTCGGCTCACTGCAAGCTCCGCCTCCCGGGTTCACGCCATTCTCCCGCCTCAGCCTCCCAAGTAGCTGAGACTACAGGCGCCCGCCACCACGCCCAGCTAGTTTTTTGTATTTTTAGTAGAGACGGGGTTTCACCATGTTAGCCAGGATAGTCTCGATCTCCTGATCTCGTGATCCACCCGCCTCAGCCTCCCAAAGTGCTGGGATTACAGGCTTGAGCCACCGCGCCCGGCCTATCCAGAATATTTATAAAAGAAAGACAAAGAAAAAGGAAAGAGGCATCTAGACTGGAAAGAAGTAATTTATCTCTATTTGCAAATGACATGATGACATGATCCTGTCAATACAAAATCTTAAGAAATTCACTCTCTCACACACAAAACTATTGGTTAAAAAAGTAAACAATTCTATTTACAATAGCACCAAAACATACTAAAATACTGAGAAATAAGTTTAAATAAATGCAAGACTTGCATGCTGAAAACTACAATTAAAATTAAAGAATACCTAACTAAACAGAAAGACCATCCTGTGTTCATGCTTTGCAAGATGTAATATCACTATTAGAACAATACTTCCCAATTTGATCTAGAGATTCAACCCAATCCCTGTGAACATTCTGGCTGCCGTCTTTTTTTGTTTGTTTTTCCGGAAAGAATAAACTTATTCAAAATTCATATGAAAATGCAAGGGACACAGAATGGCTAAATCAAGCTGGAAAATGAAAGAGTTACGGATTTACATTTCTTGATTTTAAATTTTACAACAAAGCTACACTAATGATGACAGTGTAGTACTAGCATAGGAACAGAGATACAGATCAATGGAATAGAATTAAAAGTCTAGAAATAAGCCCTTACATTTGTGGTCAACTGATTTTTGAGAAGAGCCCTGAGATAATTCAACAGGAAAGAACAGTCATTTTAACAAATGGTGCTGGGACAAGTGGGTAACCACATGCAACAGTTAAGTTGGAACCCTACCTCAAACCACACACAATAATTAACTCAAAATGGATCAGTCTTAAATGCGAGAGCTAAAACTATAAAACTTGTAGACTCATTGATGGGTTAGGTAATAATTTCTCATCTATGATACCAAAAGCACAAGCGATAAAGGAAAAACAGATAAACCAGACTTCATCAAATTCAAAACTTCTGTGCATCAACTATTATAATCAAGAAAACAAAAAAAGAAAATGGAAGCAAATATTTGCAAACCACAGATCTGACCAGAAGCTTTTATCCAGAAAATATAAAAAAAACCTTACAACTCGACAATAAAATGACAGCCAAATTCAAAAATAGGCAAAAGATTTGAACAGTTCTCCAAAAAATATATACAAAAAAATAGCTAATTATCACATGAAAAGATGCTTAACATCATTAGTGATATGGTTTAGCTAGCTGTGTGCCCTCACCCAAATCTCATGTCAAATAGTAATTCCCAGTGTTGGAGGAAACGCCTTGTGGGAGATGACTGAATAATGGGGGCAGACCTCCTCCTTTCTGTTCTCGTGACAGAGTTCTCTACAAGACCTGGTTGTTTGAAAGTAGGCAGCACCTCCTGCTTCTTTCTGTCTCTCTCCTGCGGGCCATGTGAAGATATGCTTGCTTCCCCTTTGCCTTCCACCGTGATTGTAAGTTTCCTGAGGCCTTCCAGTCACGCTTCCTGTACAGCCTGGGGGCACTGAGTCAATTAAGCCTCTTTTCTTTATAAATTACCCAGTCTCAGGTGTTTATTATAGCAGTGTGAAAACAGACTAATACAATTAGTTATCAGGGAAATGCAAAACAAATTCACAATGAGATACTACTTCATACCCGGCAGGATAGAGAGTAACATGTGTTGACAATGATGTGAAGAAAACAAAATCCTCATACACTGCTGGAGGAACTGCAAAATGGTACAGAAAATTTGGAAACATCTGGCAGTTCCTCAAAAGGTTAATCAGAATGAAAACATGACCTGGCAATTCCACTCCTGGGTATACCCAAGATAAATGAAAACGTATGTTCACATAAAAATTCATGGCAGCATGACTCATAATAGCCAAAAAGTGGATATAAACCAAGTAAATGTCCATCAACAGATTAACGGATGAACAAAATGTGGTAAAAATCCTTATAATGAAATATTATTGAACAATAAAAAGGAACGAGGTAATGATACATACTGCAGTACAGATAAACTTTTAAATATGCTACTTAAAAGAAGCCAGTTAGAAAAGACCAAACTGTATGATCTCATTTATATAAAAGGTCCAGAATAGGCAAATCTATGGAGAAAGAAAGTAGACTGGTGATTGCCTAGGTTGGAGGTTGGGGGTTGGGGGAGGTTAGAGAGGGTATGAGAGGAAATGGGAATAATTGTTAATGAGCTTGGATTTTTTTTGGGTGGGTATGAAGATGTTTTAAAAATTATATAGCTGGGCATGGTGGCTCATGCCTGTAATCCCAGCACTTTGGGAGGCCAAGGTGTGTGGATCACCTGAGGTCAGGAGTTCAAGACCAGCCTGGCCAACATGGAGACACCCTGTCTCTACTTAAAATACAAAAATTAGCTGGGCATGGTGGCGGGTGCCTGTAATCCCAGCTACTCGGGAGGCTGAGGCAGGAGAATTGCTTGAACCCAGAAGGCGGAGGTTGCACTGAGCCGAGATCATGCCATTGCACTCCAGCCTGGGCAACAAGAGCGAAACTCTACCTCCAAAAAAAAAATTAATTAAAAAAAAAAAAATTATATAGTAGCGATGGTTGCAAGCCTCTGTAATACACAAAACCCACTGAATTGTACACGTTAAGCGGCTGAATTTTATGGTATGTGAATTGTATTTTAATAAAGCTGTTATAAATTTAAAAGGACGGTTTTTAGGAAACAACTAGAAATTTAAATACTGGCAATTTGATAATATTAAGAAATTGATTACAGTTCAGCGTGATAATGGTACTGTGTTTTTATTTAAAAGGAAAATCAATCCTTATCTTTTAGAGATACACACTAAAATACTATGAACAAAATGATATATCTAAGATTTGCTTCAAATACAGGGAAAGTGAACAGCTATACAGATGAAACAATATGGCAAATGTGGGATCTGAGTATAAACATGATGTTCATTATATTGCCTATGTTTGAAATTTTCTGTAATTAGAAACCAGGCTGGGCATGGTGACTCATGCCTGTAATCCCAACACTTTGGGACACTGAGGTGGCAGGATAGCTTGAACCCAGGAGTTCAAGATCAGCCTAAGCAACATAGTAAGATCCCCTCTCTACCAAAAATAAAAAAATCAGCCCACTGTGGTGGCTTATGCCAGTAGTCCCAGCAGAGGTGGGAGGATTGTTAAGCTTGGGAGGCTGAGGCTGCAGTGAGTTATGATCACACCCCTGCATGCCAGCCTGGGCAACAGAGTGAGACTCTTGCCTCACAAAACAAGAACAAAAAAATTATAGGCACTTACTGGATCACATAGGTCAATTTCCTTCAAGTAACCTATTTCACCAACAATGCTATTATTTCACAATGGTTTAATCAGTACAAAAGATAATTTTAACACTAAAATTCCATGATTCCTCCTTTGGCTCCCAAAGCATAATTAACACTCAGTGTAGAATACACTAAAAAGTACCTTAATTTCTGTAATTTTTGCTGTGGTAATGTAAGTTCTTTTTTTTTTTTTTTTTTTTTTTTGGGAGTCTTGTTCTGTTGCCCAGGCTGGAGTACAGTAGCGCGATCTTGGCTCACTGCAAGCTCCGCCTCCCGGGTTCATGCCATTCTCCTGCCTCAGCCTCCCAAGTAGCTGGGACTACAGCTGCCCACCACCACGCCCGGCTAATTTTTTTTGTATTTTTAGTAGAGACGGGGGGGTTTCACCGTGTTAGCCAGGATGGTCTCGATCTCCTGACCTTATGATCCGCCCGCCTCGGCCTCCCAAAGTGCTGGGATTACAGGCGTGAGCCACCACGCCCGGCCGCTACAATGTAAGTTCTTATGTAAAAAGAAAAACAATTTCACCACAGCTATTTCACAGAAAGCAGGTCTATCAAGATTCTCCAGTTCAGGGATACTATCATTCTCAGCATTCCACTTGACTAAATAATACAAAACAAGTTCCTCTGGGCCTGTTTAAACACTCAAGATTTAATATGCCAGGCAACTTGCATGTTAGCAAAACTTTTTCTGTAAAAAGTCAGATATTAAATATTTTAGAAATAGCAGGCCTTACGGTACTGTTGCAACTTCTAAACTCTGCAGCTATAATATCAAAGTAGGCATAGACAAATGAGCATGGCTGTGTTCCGCTAAAATTTTATTTACAAAAACAAGTGACAGGCCAGATTTGACTACTGGGCAGTAGTTTGCTTACCCCTGTGCTAGAGCTTATTTGACCATGGCAAGGAATTGAAAAGATAAAAAAGGATAAAAATGTGATTTAGAATACACATTGGTAACAAAAATCATCATGTTAAGAATATACACTTGTACATGAAGTGCAATACTCACAGGTGTTTGGATCATCATGGCTCGTTGATCTCTCATTGTTCTTACAATATCTAGTGGATAAACTGGCTGATTGCATTCAATGAGACACATGGCTGTTTCCATAGTAATAAGAACCCCAGTTCTTCCGATTCCAGCACTAAAAAAGACAAATATAGGCAAGATCCTACTGATACTATTCTGTTATACTATTTGTGGCTTTTGTGCATAAAACTGAATTATAATATAGAAGAACAATATCATTTTAATATTTTATATTATAAAAGTAGGAAGCCAAATACAGAATATTTTGAAAACAGAAAAAAAAATGCACTTACTCATTTAATATTAATTAAATGTTCTGTACCTTCCATCTACCACATTAGTTGGAAAAATACTATTTTAAAGGAGTTAAATTTCAGTTTTTAAAATCTGAATAAGGAATAGAAGCTTACTGGAGCAACTCCTCTTTAAAATTCAAAATGATAGAATGACAATAATAAGCCATCAATGAATGCACAAAAGACAACAATATTTTACACTCAAATATATCTTTTTTTTTTTTTGAGACAGAATCTCGCTCACGCCTAGGCTGGAGTGCAGTAGTGAGATCTCCACTCACTGCAACCTCTACTTCCTGGGCTCAAGTGATTCTCCTGCCTCAGCCTCTCGAGTAGCTGGGATTATAGATGTGTGCAACCATGCCTGGCTAATATTTTTTGTATTTTTAGCAGACATGGGGTTTCAACATGTTTGTCAGGCTGGTCTCGAACTCCTGACCTCAGGTGATCTGCCCGCCTCAGCCCCCAAAGTGCTGGGATTCCAGGCGTGGGCCACCGCTCCCGGTCTCATTTTAAATAAAATTTAAATTAAATTTTACCATTGAGATAGCCAAGAACAACTTTTTAACTTCTAATCTGTGAACATGAATGTAGTAGTCATCAGGGACTTGGGATATAAAATGGTGTTTCACCACTCTTGTTACTTTACCTCCCAAATTTTGGTCTATAATCTGTTTTGATGATTTGAAACTCTACTCTTAAAATGTGTTGGAAAGTTTAAGGATAAAGAGATACCTCAATATATCCTCTGAATAAATCACTTAACAAAGGTGGCCATAATAGGGAGGGAACAACTGTCTCCTAATCTCTGGATCAGTAGCAGTAAAGCCTGGAGTCACTGTATTTGGCCCTTTGAGGGCAGAAGGGGACCTCGGTCTCAAAGAAAGAAAGAGTAGCCTGCTGTTTACTTAAAAGCTTTTAGAAGTAGCATATCCTTTGGTAGGGTCACTTCAAGAGAGGTAGGAGTACTCAATGAATGTCTTAAGAGAAGCCATAGGCAAGGAAGAAGGAAGGGAATCTAAATATTAGGCTATAACCTAATGCCTAAGCCATTGTCTGAATGTGTCCCATAAAATTCCTATGTTAAAACTTAATCACCAATGTGATAATATTAGAAGGTGGAACCGGTGAGGCATGGTGGCTCACACCTGTAATCCCAGCACTTTGGGAGGCTGAAGTAGATCTGTGGATCCCTTGAGCCCAGGAGCTCCCAGCCTGGGCAACATGGCAAAAACCCACCTTTACAAAAAAATACAAAAATTAGCCAGGTTTGGTGGTGTACCTGTACCTCCAGCTACTTGGGGGGCGGGGGCGGGGGCGGGGGCTGAGGCAGGAGGATCACTTGAGCCTGGGAGGCAGAGGTTACAGTGAGCTGTGATCATGCCATTGCACTCCAGCCTGTGTGACAGTGTGAGACTCCAACTCAAAAATAAAAAGAAAAGGTGGGACCCTTTGGAGGTGATTAAGTCATGAGGGCTGATGGGATTAGAGCCCTTATAAAACGACTTCAGACAGCGGGTTCACCCCTTCTGTCCCTTCTAGCATGTGGGGAAACAGTATTCGTCCCGTCCAGAGAATGACACAACAAAGTATCGTAATGGAAGCAGAGAGCAGCCCTCATCAGACCCTCATGAGAACCTGTGTGTACCCTGATCTTGAACTTCCCAGCCTCCAGAAGTATAACAAATGCATTTCTGTTCCTTTTAAATTACCCAGTCTTAAATATTTTGTTACATAGCACAAATGCACTAAGACAGCCCACAGTACTGTATTTCATCAAATCTATTGTAAATTGTTAAGACCAATTTCAGAGGTGTCAAAATATGAAAAGGAGGAGCATTTAAGAATCAGTGCAATCAGTATTATTTTTATGTCTTATGATAAAGTTACTGCCAATCATATGTTAGAACATATCTTTTGCCTTCTACCTTCAGAGCATAGCTTTGAGTTCTAATTATTACAGTGACAATAACAACATAAGGACAAAATATGTACTCTCTTTTAAAAATGACTTATCTGTTCATCTATACATTCATAAAAGATGGAAAACAGAATACCTGCAATGGACAACAACAGGTTCTTCCTTGCCAGCCCTCTTGTTTCGTACATGACAAACAAAATCTAGAAAGTCACTCGAATCATCAGGGACTCCATGGTCAGGCCAGGCTATGTACTGGATCTGAGTGAGTGGACGACTTTCATTTTTCTAAGAACAAATGAAAAATTATGCACCTTGACATATGCATTATTTAAATTGTCCCTATAAACCTCATAAAATTAATCAGGAAAGAAGGGAGGGGGAGATAGAAAACTAAACACAGCTTGCAGCACACTTAGCATTGATCATTAGTTCAGCTGTTCTCTGACCCGCTTCCTCATAGTTGTGTGGTGCCTGCTGCCTCAATCCCAGAGACCCCATTACAAGATTATAGTTCCCCTTAACTGCTCTACAGATAACAACTTGGGACATTATGAAATGTTAAATTGCCCCTTTGAGACGTTCTTTTGGGTCCTGCAGACCAATGAAACTACTGACTCAGTCGGTCTAAAGGACCCTGAGATAAGCTAACTCACCAAAGAATGCAGTTTCCACCTCCTGATGATTTCATCCACCTTATCCCAACCAATCAACGACCTTAATTTCCCAGCCCCTTGCTCTCCACCATCCCCTTCAAAACCCCATCCCAGATCTCATCTCCTCGGGGAGATGATTTGAGGGTCTCTTCCCATCTCCTTGTTCGGTACCCGGTGATCATTAAACTCTTTATCTGCTGCATCCCTGCTGTCTCAGTGTATTGGTCTGTTATTGCACAGCAGGAATATGAACCTGTTGGTACTATGACATTATCTTTAAAATATATTCATGTCATTGGAATTTTAGAAGGAAAGCAAAACCAACCACTCCTCTTCTCCACCAAAAGTTATGTATAAACTCATTAGAATGCAAAATTTCAACAAAAGGGAAAGAAACTATTTTATAGAAATAGTTGTATCCATTTAAGTAATGGCTAATTACATTACTACTCTTTTTATAACTCAATTTTTATATGTGTAAAGTATTTTTAAAATGATAATCAAGTACATAGGTAGAAACAAATTAAGAACCAGAGAAATGCTTAAAGAAAACTAATGAATTCTTGGGCGAGCAAAAATGGTAAAGTAAAAAACATTTTTTGTGAACAAAGCTGAACTAATCCTCATACAATACAGATGAAATTATGGAAATCAGAAGAATAAAATCTCAAGATAAATGTATATTAAAAATTGGAGTTAATAAAAACACAAAGTCAAATCAGTGAGATTAATTCTTTTTGGAGAGCCAAGGTTGCTATAATGGAGACAGTAAGAGTATTAGGTTTAGATACATCTTGGTTCAAATCTTGACTCTGCCAGTTATGGCATTCGATGTTTCAGAAAATAATTTCCTTCAACTGAAAAATGAAATAACATCTATACTTTAAAGCATCAGTCTTATGCTAAAAAGACTCCATGAGAGGACCTGTAAATCACCCAATCAGCTACTTGGCACCACATACTCAATAAACCGTTGCTACGGTCATTCAATACTATGATTATAACTATGGTTATTGCCATTTACACTAAAGAGAGCTTCCTGAAAAGTAAAAGGTATTCAAGACTTGAGGTAATATCTGCTATCATTAATCCATTCATTTATGTATTTATCTATGGGAGCAAACTTATTTTCCCAATAACGTTTGGCTCAAACTTTAGAAACTAACTCATGTCTTAGTTCTAATGTACTCAGGGTGTGTAAAGAAAAGCCACTATGGTACATAAAACTGTCACGGATAATCTACAGGTGGAGTATAATAGAGACTATGCTAAAGATAGACATTATTTTATATAAACATACATAGCCTATCTTTCAGTACCTATTTGAGAAAACGAAGAAATGTTGTATTGGCTTGACCTGTTACACTAGACCATGAGCTACACAGTATATGTCCCAAACCCTAAATTCATTCTGATGGACTCTAGCCCATAAAATATTGAAATTTTTAAATTCTTGTAATTTTAGCTTCATTCAAGGCCAGATTCCTTTTCTATAAATTAGCACAACTTCTGGCTTCTTCCCTTTTAGTAAGTAAGGCTCTATCTCTCTGGTTTCCTTTAATCATGCTCTTGGGGTTGGAGGGGAATTCTCATTTCCAAAGGCTTGACCATTGATAGGATAGTCCTGGGCACTCATAGCTTGGGCTATTTGCTCTTCTCTAGCAGTTATTTCCTTTTTTTGGTCCCTTTCAAAACCAAAGGTGGTTGGCAGGGGGATATCTAGCTGCAGGCAGAGAAAGTAGGGTGCACTGTCTCTAGCAGCCTTACAGAACTGGCAGCATGATGCTCTCCTGATACATCTTCCAATTGGGATACTGAGCCATCATTTATTAATCAGTTTCAATTGAAGCCAAGGGGACTGACTCAGGCAGAATTAAGAGCTGGCAATTATAAATCTACACCCCATCTGCTGTCAGAAGGTCCTGGTTACAACCTTTTCCTTCTTAATACATAGCGGACTGTGAAGTTGCTCTCCTCTACTCTTTTAAAAAAGGAAAATAATTTAATAGCTTTCTATTGTTTTTTCCATTTCCACAGACACACCCAAATACTGTACTGACACTACTTGGAGTAAAAGTTTTTTTATAATGAAACATACCTAAATAGCTATTCTGAATAGGCAAAGTAGTAACTGTAGTAAGTATTATTTACTAGACTACTTTTTCACTGATCATTCATATCGAGTCATAGAAACTAAAGAAAAACATTAATTATGTAATAGAATAGAATACTCTTAATAAAATTCCAAAGTACCCCATTAAAGCAGATAAATAATTCAATAATTTTTATAGTATTTCCAAGTAACCAATACTCAAACTAAAAACATTTTCAGCTTTCAGTCTTTACCTTGAACACAACAGTTCTAATGAACAGACATTTGGCCTTCTTACCTCTTGGTTAAACAGTGTCATCTTCCTGAAGATATAGGCAGTGTTTCCTTCTTCAGAGTGGCAGGTAACTTGGTAGCATCCATAAGATGAACTGCCTGTGGGTTCTGGCCAATATTGGTGACATTTAACCTGATATTGATATAAATAAATAAAAAATAAAAAAAATTATATACATACGGATTCAAGTTCTATTTTTAAAAATGTTTTAATTTTTAATAAATTTCAAACTCACAGAAAAGTTACAATAATAATTTAATAAATTTCATCTAGATTTGCTGACCAGTTTTTTTTTTTTTTTTTTTTTTTTAAGAGATGGAGTTTTGCTCTTGTTGCCCAGGCTAGAGTGCAATGGCAGGATCTTGGCTCACTGTAACCTCTGCCTCTTGGGTTCAAGCGATTCTCCTGCCTCAGCCTCCCAAGTAGCTGGGATTACAGGCATGTGCCATCAAGCCTGGCTAATTTTGTATTTTTAGTAGAGATGGGGTTTCACCACATTGGTCAGGCTGGTGTTGAACTCCTGCCCTCAGGTGATCCACCCACCTTGGCCTCCCAAAGTGCTGGGATTACAGGTGTGAGCCACTGCGCCCAGCCGACATTTTTTCTTTGTCACCTTTTTTCCTTTGTAATAGTAAGTACTCTGGCTATATTTTGAGACAGCAAAAATCCTCACTGAATCTTAAGATTTTTTTTTTTTTTTTTGAGACAGAGTCTCGCTCTGTAGCCCAGGCTGGAGTGCAGTGGCGGATCTCAGCTCACTGCAAGCTCCACCTCCCGGGTTTACGCCATTCTCCTGTCTCAGCCTCCCCAGTAGCTGGGACTACAGGCGCCCGCCACCTCGCCCAGCTAGTTTTTTTTTGTATTTTTTTAGTAAAGATGGGGTTTCACTGGGTGAGCCAGGATGCTCTCGATCTCCTGACCTCGTGATCCGCCCGTCTCGGCCTCCCAAAGTGCTGGGATTACAGGCTTGAGCCACTGCGCCCAGCCAAGATTTTTTAAAACAGCTGTAATGACAAGTAATTCATGTACCATACCACTCACTTGTTTAACGTATACAATAGTTTTTAGTATATTCACAGAACTGTGCAACCATCACCACAATCACTTTTAGAACATTCCCATTACACCCAAAATAAACCCTACACCAATTAGTAGTCACTGTTCATTCTTCCTCATCTGTTCCCCCATCCTTACCCCAGATCTAGACCACCACTAATCTACTTCACGTCCCTACAGAGTTGCCTATCCTAGACATTTCATATAAATGCAATCATACAATATGTGGTCTTTTTGACCTCTTTCACTATGCTAAGTGTTTTCCAGGTTTACCCATGTTGTAGTATGTATCACTACTTCGTTCCTTTTTATTGCCAAATAATATCCAACGATAAGACTACACCACATTTTATTTGTACATTTGAGTTGTTTCTACATTTTGGCCATTATAAATAATGCTGCTATGAATGCTCATGTACAAATTTTTGTGTGGACAAACTTTTTCAATTCTTTCGGATTTAGGAACGGAAGTACTAAGTTATACCAACTCGACGTTTAACTTTTTGAGGAACTACAAGACTGTTTTCCAAAATGGCTGGATGATTTTACAAACCCACCATAGGAGGGTTCTGTTTTTTCCATATCATCCCTAGAACTTGTTATTATAGGTCCTTTTTATTTTAGCCATCCTCTTGGCTATAAAGTCTCATTAAGGTTTTGATCTGCATCTCCCTGATAATGATGTTGAGCATCTTTTCTTGTGCTTCTTAGCCATTTGTATATCTTCTTTGGAGAACTGGCTATTCAGATCTGTTGCCCATTTTTTATTTAAATATTGCATTATTTATTTTACTGTTGAGTTGTAAAAAGTTCCATATATACATTAGATACAAGCCCCTGAACAGATGTACATTAATCCCTTTAAATAATAACAATGACAGTAATGGCTAACACTTATGTCACATTTATTTATGTGTTAGTCACAGTTTTATGCACTTAACCATGATGATTTAAAACAAGAAACCACAAGAAAAGAAGACTAAAGGTTACAAAGGCTTAAATAAACATGAATATTTTGACTACATATGTGCAGTATAATTTGAAAAAAGTCCAAGCAATGTGTAAGATTCAACTATGACTTACTCTGCCACGTTCAACTTGTGTGGTCAACATTACAACCATAGAGGAGCCTTGTTCCCAAGTCATCTGCCAAAAATCTGTACAAGTGTGTGGTAATGGCCCTTGACAAGCAATGTACTGATTTATAATGCTGGAAGAAGGGATTTCCATCTAAAAAGAAAAGGGCATGAAAATAAAATGTTTTGCATTACTTTTTACAGTAATCAGGAATATGAAAATCATCCACTAATTGTTATAGTGAATACAACTAATCTCAATGAACTGCCGTCAGTAAAACAAATCTTTATTAACAATTTCTTATTTTATCTGTAGAAGAAAGTTCATGGCAATGTTCAACAGTCATAGATATTTATCTTTTAATTAGTGGAAATAAGAATTTAAATATTTTCCAAATATTTTCCTGGGCTCAAGCAATCCTCCTGCTTTGGCATCCCAAAGTGCTGAGATTACAAGTGTGAGCCACACCCGGCCTATTATGATTTTTAAAAGCAGCTTAACCCAGAATTCTGTTTCAGAGGCAGAGACGTAGTAAAGAAATAAAAAATACCTATCTGTAAATAGTGTATGGGTAAAATTTGTGAGGAACAAAAATTCTGCCATTGGTTTTAGCTTGAATTTTTACATATAAAATAACTTTAGAGGATATCAGAATAATATTTAAAATTCATAATTTTCACAAAGAGGTAAGATAGTATTTGGGAAAGCTGAGTCATCAGTCATTATCCTACTACATTTTGAGATTAAATTTTTTTAAAAAACGTGATATATGCACATGACAATTCAAAGAATAACAAAGAGTGAATAAAGAAAGTCTCTTCTGGCCAGGCGCAGTGGCTCAAGCCTGTAATCCCAGCACTTTGGGAGGCCAAGACGGGCAGATCGTCAGGTCAGGAGATCGAGACCATCCTGGCTAACACGGTGAAACCCCGTCTCTACTAAAAAAATACAAAAAATTAGCCGGGCGAGGTGGCGGGCGCCTGTAGTCCCAGCTATCGGGGAGGCTGAGGCAGGAGAATGGCGTAAACCCGGGAGGTGGAGCTTGCAGTGAGCTGAGATCCGGCCACTGCACTCCAGCCTGGGCGACAGAGCGAGACTCTGTCTCAAAAAAAAAAAAGAAAGTCTCTTCTCCCATTTCAGCTTCTAGTTTACACCCAGGAAGGTAATCTTTCTCTCAGTTTGTCATATAACTTTATCAGAGATATTCTATATACAACACACAAACGTATATGCAAAACTAACTTTCCACTTTTCTGTAAAACTGTTTTTTAAAAATGGTAGCATACTATATATAATGTTGTTCTGCTTCTTATTTCTCTTTTTTACTTCATCTTCAAGATCATGTTTGATTAGCAAATAAAATTTCATTCTTTTAAATGGCTCTACTGTATAAATATACAACATAATATTTCATACAGATTTAAGGCCCTCATGTTTTTTATTTTTGTAATCTTGCCCCAACCTGCCCTCACTTGACAGCAAAATCTGACCTGAACTGACCTAAGACTATTTGTACTCTTTATTAGTCTTACTTAGGGAGAATATCTATAGTTTGCTGTTAACTATTCAGATATATTGATTACAGGGCACTTGTCCCATAGCCAGCCAGCGATGTTACTTATTATAGTATATGGTATATGTACTAAACACACTTTCAAAATTCCAAAAATTCGAAATCCAAAAGCATATTTTTCTATACCCTCCCACTCACTGTCCCTTTATGTGAAGAAGGAGGTCTTCCTCTGTTGCCTACGCAGGTCTCAAACCCCTGGGTTGAAGCTATCCCTCCAGCCTATGCCTCTCTTCAGTGTTGGGATTATAGGCATGCACTACTGCGCCTGGCCCCATATTTAACCTAAGGTTTCACATAAAGGATGTGGACATACATGTAGTATTATCAAATTTTTGTTCTTTCAATCTCATAGGTGAAATAGTAATTCCTTGAAGTTTTCATTTGCACTTTTGTTTTTTGTAAATCGCATGTATTTTTCATTTAACTCTGATACTATTTTTCCAAGTGTTAAAACAGTATTGTGGTTTTGCTACCACAAAAAAAGGCCTTATCAGAGGTATATTCTTAAGTAGCTAATCCTCCATCAAGGATTCTCAATTTGCAAATTTGACTACTTGCTAAAATATATTCATAACCTTTAAAACAATCGCAGGGATTTCTTGGTCATGTAGTAGACATACAGCAGTGAAAAATTTGAGTGATCTGAAGACATGCACATTTCCAAGTGAGATCAAACAAACCAACTCTGACATCTTGTTTTACCTCTCATACTGTAAACAAGTGACCTTTTTGCATTCTATGTAGTGCCATACTTTTCACCTTTTGGTTTTTTTTTTTTTAACTAGTAATTTTGCTGTTTAAAAATGGCCCCCAACTATAGTTTTAAAGTGCTGACTAGCGTTTCTAAGTTCAAGAAGGATGAGATATACCTCATGGAGGAAATATGTGTTAGGTAAGCTTCCTTGAGGCATGAGTTATAGTGCTGTTGACTATGAGTTAAAGGTTAATGGATCAGCAATATATATTAAATAAAGTGTTCTTAAACAGAAACAACATTATGTATTTATTGGCTAATGAAAATGTTGTGACTTTAGGCCTGGGGGAACCTAACCCTGTATTTTCCCTAGAAGCAATGATTAAATACTCCCTAATTTAGCACGTACAAAGACTTTCTAGAGTATGACAACATCGAATGGTGAAAATTAACCCAATTTACATATGCAGTGATATATTTAGGTTTAAAAATAATTTGGAGGCTAGTACTTAGCTGAAACAAGATTGGCCACGAGTTGATAGCTCTTGAAACTGGGTAAGAGGTATGGGGGGACTCTTTTATACTATTCTCTCTACTTTTGTATAGATTTAAAAATGACTATTAAAAATGTCATTTGCATAATTTCCTTTTCTATGAATTGTCTTTGCATGTCCTTCATCCATTATTTTCATTGAACTTTTTTTTTTTAGACAGGGTCTTGTTCTGTCACCCAGTGACAGTCATATGATCATGGCTCACTGCAGCCTCAACCTCTCAGGCTCAAGCAATTCTCCCACCTCAGTCTCCTGAGTAGCTGGAACAACAGGCATGCACCACCATGACTGCTAATTTTTATATTTTCATTTTTATTCGAGAAATGGAGTCTCAATATGTTTCCCAGGCTTACTTTTCTTATTCATTTATGAAGCTCTTTGTATATTTTAAATAAGCCTTTTCTAGTATTTAAAAAATTCCATTTGTCGTTTGATTTTAGTAGTTTTTCAGCATACCAAAAATAACAAATTTTACCTTGTCAAATTCATCTCTTTAAGCTTAGACATGTATCTAAGCTTAAAAAACCTCCCCCTGAGACTTTAAACAATTTTCACATATTTCCTTCAAGTATTTTCATAATTCCACTTTTAAAATTACATTTTGATGTATTTGAAATATATGTTGACATCGAGTGGAGGTGAAGTATTTATAGATGAAAGATATGATACAAAGATCTACTTCAAAAGAACCTGGTAAAGGTGAAACAAAGTGTGTCATGAGTTGACAAGTGCTGAAACTGAGTGATGTATACATGAAGTTTGATTTTACTGTCTCCTCTAATTTTGTACATTTGAAATTTTCTAATTACAGAGTTAAGAAAAAAATAGTATTTTTTTTTCCAGGTAAGAAAGAAAAATGCCTCTTTACAATGACATATTCTAGACCAGTGGTCCCCAACTTTTTTGGCACCAGGGACCAGTTTCTTGGAAGACAATTTTTCCATGGAGTGGGGTTGGGAGGTGGGGATGGTTACAGGATGAAACTATTCCAGCATAGATCATCAGGCATTAGATTTTCATAATGAGCATGCAATCTAGATCCCTCACATGGGCAGTTCACGAAGGTCGCACTCCTATGAGAATCTAATGTCACCACTGATCTGACAGCAGATGGAGTTCAGGTGGTAATGTCTGCCCACCACTCACCTCCTGCCATGCGGCCTGGTTCCTGATAGGCCATGTATGATTACTGGTCCATGGCCCAGGGGTTGGGGGCTCCTGTTCTGGACAGTTGACCCAACCACCCATTCATTGGACAGTCTGTTTTATCTCCAATGATTTAAAAGACCATCTCTACCATAAACAAAATTCTAGTATTTATCTAAGCCTATTTATGAACTGGACTATTCCATTCCACTGCTCTACCTGTATATTAATAAAGTGCCAAAATATTTTATTTAATATTACTTCAATAATATTTTTCATATCTGAAAGTTTTAATATTCTACCCAGGTTAGGATTTTAACATAAAGAAAATAATCTCAAAGTTCATAGTGGCTCCTATTTTTACAAATGGCAAAGGCATAATAAAAATAAACTTACATTTATATAGTTCGCATTGATGTAGTCTTCATTACCTTTTAAAATGACCCGTGTGGCATCATCTAAAAAATTTAAAAGAAATAATGTTTTAGTAAAGTTATGTTTAAAAGATTAAATTTAACAGAGACAATAAGATACTTACAAGGCGAAATATCTCTGTATCTATTTTTGGAAATATTCTGAGGTAATTTGGCACAAGACATTGTCATTCCAGGTTTTTTCCGATAAAGTTGCTAAAAAAAAAAAAAAGGGGACAATTCCAACAAAAGCCATAAACAATTTCTGTTTTGTTTTCCGGACTTGTTTCTAAACTAACAGGAAACAGATTTTTTTCCCTTTGAACAGGTCATCTATACAAGGATATATCATAGGCTAGTAGAGTACTGAACCAGATTTGCAAAGCTGAATTCTTCAATTTCTAACATAAAGTATGTGTCATATTTTGAAAAGCGGTAAAACTAGTGAAACCAATTCTGCTTACAGCAGGAGCACCTGAAGTTGTGAGTAGCAAATCTGCAGAAAACATTTAACTTTCATTTAGTTTGGAGGTGTTTACAGTATATGAACTAAGAACTTTTGAACAAAAACTAACAGACATATACTAAATGTTTTATAATTAAACATTTACCTATAACATGTATGTCAGAGCAACAATTATTAATGATGGTCATTTCTAAAAACACATTGAAAACTATCCAGGGAGCCTAGCATGGCTGTGCATGCCTGTAATTCCAGTTACTTGAGAGGCTGAGGCTGGAGGACTGTTTGGACATAGGAATTTGAGATCAGCCTAGGCTACATAGTGAGAGGCCACTTCTCAAAAAAAAAAAAAAAAAAAAAAAAAATTCGGGTTTACAATTTTAAACAAATTAGGTTCATGCAGTCTGAATAAAACATTTCCAAATCCACTGGGTGGCCATGGGTCAAATGCGTATTACAAGCACTGAAGCAGCATTCTAGTTCGTTGGCTATAATGATCTGTCTGAAGGTTTTGTTTTTCCCAGTTTTCAAGATTGCACTGACAAAAAATAAACAGAGATGAAATATGACAAGGTATAAACTTCAAAAATAATATTTTCCTTTAGCTCAGGATTTTAAAGTCTGTAATAGCCTATCCTCATCTGCCACTTTTCAAAAAAACAGCTATTTAACTACAGAAAAAAATTCAGTTTGATGACATATGTATAAAATTTCCTTATCCCTCTTTTTAAAAGATATTCTATTTATATAACCATAGCTAGTATTTTGGGAGCAATTTTCAAAATTTGGCATTTTAGAACTCTTCATGTCAAACATTTCTCAGAATATCATTTTAGTTTAGAAATTATAATGCATAGATTAGGCACTTAAAAAACTATGAAACTAGTTAGAAAATATCAGCAAAATGCTTTTAATATATAATGATATTACTTACATCAAACTGTGTCAGGACTGTTCCAGTGATAAGCCCCTCAGCTAGCTGGATCATTGACTCCCGCAGGGAATGGTCATCCTGATGCACACTATCTAGTGGGGCTTTCTCAGGAATATACTGGAAATCTGGCTCATTTTCTAGCTTTTCTTCCACTACATCATATACAGCTAAAAAAAAAAAAAAAAAACAAAGAAGAAAAATCAAACCAATCCCCAAACACGTGGAAATCTTAATGAATTCACATGATAGGAATTTACCAGATACACTGTAAGTTTTGTTCAAAAAACAATTCATTTATGAAGAATTACAACAGACCTGAGTCTGGCGTCACTGTGCGGGGGACAGAAAGCAGTTGTGGAGTTGAGGGGCTTTGCTGTACCTTTGGAGGGAAGAAGGGTTCTTGGCTACATTGCTGAAAATGTCTATAACTTGAAGAGACAATAAGAAAGAGAAGAGCTGCTGAGAAGCACCTGTGAATACACCCTCTCTTAATTTCTAGGGGACCTAGGGCAAGAGTACAAATAGAGACCTATACACCATATGTTTAAGTTACAAAAAACTTGAACACAGTGCTAAACAAAATATGCTTCATCCTCTTTCGGTGATGTATCTACAAAACAACCTGGGAGGCCAGAATTCAAATGAGAATTCTAGGCCAGAATTCATGGTCATGGTAATGTGAGGAGGTTTAGACCCCAGATCCTAGGCCTATATTCCACCGTTACCCACTCTCGGTCCCATTTTTTAACATAAGGGCTTATAAACACACATGTGAAGATCCCAGCCCACATGCAAGATATATGTATACCTCTCCCTCCACAAACTGTAGCCTCTTAGCCACCTGCTGGGCTAGAATACACATACCATGTGAACCAACATTGAGAGAACGGATGTGTGGAAAATACCCACAAAGATCTAGAGAGGCTCAGGACTACCTGGACCCAGAACTGAGGTTTGAAAAAAGTGGCATAGAAAGGGAAGGGAGGTCATAGCTTGGCATGTCCTTTTGGTCCTATAAAATTATGACTGCAATGGGAGAAGAAAGAGAGCCAAAGCAGGGCCTTCTAAAATATGGAGCCAAGGTAGGGGCCTCTTTTACCCTTGCCTAAGAGATCTGGTTCCTCCTTGAATACCTATACTTTTTTTTTTAGAAAAATAAATTTCTGAAATGAAGAATGAAAGGACAAAAAGGTATGACAACATTTTGCCTAAGAAGAAATAAGAATTAAAGGGGAAAAGATCAGAGAAACAAAAATATATTCTTGGCAAACATAGTTTAAATTTTAATTATGTGATACTTTAAGAATGGAAAAGATAGACCCACACTGAAAGTAGATGCAGGTTCTGCTCCGTATTTTGACTATGAAACAATTTAGAAAGAAATTTTGCAAGAAGTAGACCCTAGTGGGTTCCTCTCCTACTTTAAAGCAAAAGGATGAGATCTGGGATTGTAAAAAGGCTGGGTCTTTGCCATCATACGGATTTTTGTTCATATTCTGGCTCTGTACCATCATGAATCTGTGAGCAGGTAACTGAATGTCTTGGTGTCAAAGTATCTTCAACTCTAGAATGGGGATAATTCATCTATCTCATTGGATGTCTATGAGGATTAAGTAAAAATATACAAAAGAGCCTAGGTACACAGAAAGCTTTTAATAACTATTAGCTAATATTATTGAGTTCTTTAGGATCTATTATCAAGAGAAAACAGAATACAATAAATAAAGAAAAAAAAATGTTATGCCTGGTTTAAAATTTGAGTAGCTGTATGTGACAGAAAACACCTAATGACTCACCTAAGTATCAGGTCTAAATGAACAAGTTCCTTGAAAAGTCAAAATAGAATGTTCTGTTGAAGTCCTTTTAATCTTCCTAGAAAGCCAATTCTAGACCATGAATGGAAAAGAACACAAAGTGGAGAAGATAAAGTGAAAATGCCTATTTGTGAACAAGAGGTAAAAAGAGGATTTTTTATTTTTTGTTTATAAAAAAGAAAAGTCCTTGCAAAATTTTGCAGGGTTGGGTGTGGTGGTGACAAGTAGAATTCGAATGATATTTTACTTTCCTATGGTACATATTCAACAAGTGGTAATATGGCATTAACAATAATTATTCTGTGGCTAAAATAATGATTAATAGTAAATTGTACAGAACAAAACCAGAAGAATACATCTAATTCTGGGATATTAGACATATAAAACTTTTTTCTTAGAGCAGACTGATAAAGTGTTGAGGGAACTCTAAACAATGCCATATGAATACTGGCTGAAGACCCTAGGACTGTTAAACTGGAGAAAGGGAGGAGGGTTTCTGGTAAAATTAGCTATTGTCAAAAAACTGAAGGAAGGGGGGTTAAAGTTATAATGCATAGCACAAAGTGATAGAATTAGGAGAAGGACTGAAGAAAGATGGACTTTTAGTTCAATTTATAGTTTGAGCTATCCAAAGATGGAATGACCTGTTTCAGGAGCCAGAAAGTACTCTATCTATATTGGTAGAATATAGATTCTTGAGGTTGTTGTGGAGGAAATTCATGCAATTAACCAAAGAGCTAGAGCTTATGGTGTTCAAGGTTTCTCCAAACCTGGAATTCCATGACTATGACTTAACAAGTCAGCTGTCCAGATCGGGAGATGACATGATTAGGCCAGCAGACATCATATACTGAAAACAAAGGCAGTATTTAAAAAACACTTTATAGCTTGTTATGGCATTTTCTAAAAGTGGAACAGAGTTCAAGTTTACTCATTCATTCAACTAGTATTTATTGAGTACTAGTACTACAACCACTACAATTTAGGGGAAATGAGAAGTCATTTTAGCTATGGTAGTCAGGGGAGAAAGCCCTTCTAAAGATAGTATCTGAGCAGAAACCTGAATGAAATATAGGTATAAGTCAAAGCAAAATCAAAAAGAGTATGTTAGCAGAGGGAACAGCAAGGATAAAAACCCTAATAAGTAGATTAGATTGGAACATCTGAGGAACTGCAAGAAAGCTAGTGTAGAATAGAGGAAAGTAAGCAAGGCTGAGTGGGAGCAAGGGGTGGGGTCAAAGAACTTGAATTCTGCTCCACGTGTCAACGAAAGCCACTGTGCTTTGAGCAGGAAACTTAGGTGACTTATGTTTTATGTCAGAAATCTGGCTGCTGTGTTCAGTAATGAACAGTAATAAATTATGATAAATACCTAGTACTACATAGAGTACTCACCATTAGGTCGAACTAGAAGCATGAGTTCCCCAGAATGTCTCTCACAACTAGCTTTAATAAACAGCACAACCTGATCATGAGTGTGTTCTGCAATGTCCCGACCATTGATCAGTACAACTTGGTCCCCTTCATTCAATCTAGGGACACAGAGGTCAGCCTGTAATATAATATAGATAAGTTTTCAGATTGGCATGCAACTTTCTGAAAGGAGAGCACAGGAATTTATTTTTATAGACCCGATAGCAAGAGAACTAAACTACATATAGAAAAGCATCTATTCATTTATTCATCTATTTAAAAAATAGAGAAATCTAGCTTTGCCAGAGAGAGAGTATTTTTGTTCCTTCTTCATTCAACGATTTCTTTCCTGATGACCTATTATGTGCCTAGACATACAAATAAGACTGATGATTTCCAGGTACATACACACAAGTAGCTTTAGCTTTACACTGTCTAGATACATACAAACTTCAGTCATCATGATTTAATTAAATAACACCAGTCCCCCAACAATACGATTCAAACTTTAGTTACCACAGTGTATTTACTGTGAATAACTGTAAAAAGTACAAACTTTGCTGCTAGCTTCAATACAAAAATCACTACATAAATAATAGACACACATCATAATCAGTGGCCAGTCACATCAGTTCTTCCAAAGTTTGATGGTCATCTGTTTTCAGTTCAAGTGCAGACAGGAAAGCATGTAGTTGGGCTGCCTCCTAGTCTCCCAGAGATAAACCCATATTAAAATGAATAACCTAAACCTAAAGAGGGAATTGATCACAAAAGATGAAAGTGCAGCAAAGTGAATAATGCTAGAGGTGAAGTTTGAATTGACCATAAATAGAGTTAGAGAAGCAATAGATGACCACGGGAATGTTAACACTGGTGTTGTTCGAGAGACTCTAGATATGTAGCCAAAAGAACTTTTGGAGATATTTCACATCGAAAGTTCAAAGGACAAAGTGTTGAAAGCATGTCAAGTAGGCAGTATTACGACAATTTGGCAAGGCAAGAAGTGAAGCTCATTTGGTATTCTAAGCTGTACCACGGGGAGGAGGCAAGCACCATTTAAACTACTCATGATGAGTTTTCACAAGAAAATAAAACATTTAAATTCTCAGTGTTTCTAATGTTTTGAATTACAGGATACAAAATCCCATATTAGCTTTACTATTTTTTTCATTTCCTTTTACCTTTGTAAGAGACAGTAAAGGAAATTCTTAATGTTTTGACAACAAATTTAAAGGTCTTGGGAACAACCATAATTTTTCCCATTAATCATCAAGATCCTGCACGATTTCATCTTGCATGGTCGTTTTTATAGTCTTGCACTATAGTGCAAAGTGAGAAGACAAACAGCAATTAGGGTAAAAGAGACAAAAGAAATAGAAATATAGACAGCATGTTCTGGGAACATAGCAATGAAAATATATGACAGTGAAGGTTGAAGAATGATAGGCCAGCTTGAGAAGGAACTGATGGGGTTGGATCTTACAAAAAAGGGAACCGCTTGTGGTAAAGGCATGAAGAAACAAAAGCACAACTATTGAAATTCATTATCAACACAAAGTCAATAAAATCCAATAAGGATTGTCATTAGTGGAAAAAATACTGGTCTAGAAGTTACTCTGCTACTTCTGACATGTGTGATCTTAGACATCTGAAGTTCTGAAAAGACATCTGAAAATGAAAAGTTCTGATTATTTCTTAGAGTTGTTGTGAAGATAAAGATAATTCAACCCAAAGCTTTAAAATCTGGAATGTTCAAATTTAGAGTTATGCTCATTCTCTCAAGTTGCTTTTTTGTCTACTTATGTAGTGAAGTAGATGACAGACATTCATATACTCCCTCTGTGCACTAGCAGTGTGATGCTTTTGTATACCAATTAGTTCCAAGTTTTTGTAGATGTCTTTGAGATACCTGAAGTGTAGTGAATTGGGAGCCAATGGTACTGGGGAAAACGTAATCATAGGCTATAGCAGATAGAGCTTTCCCTCACATTATTTTGTGCACAGTGTAGTTGGCAGAAAAAAAGAGGTGGTCTATGTGTTAAAGAGGATAGCTGTGAATCTCTTACTGTATCCATTATCACTAAAGGGAACTCTCTTATAGTTAATATGCCTTTTGTCAGGTATGTTACAATTTTTATTTGCATTTCATTCCGAGCTGACAAGTCTAAATTAACTGTTTGTGTATATATATATACACATACAGAGCAAGACCCTGTCTTGCTCAAATATGTATGTTGAGGGTCTTGCTGTGTGTGTGTGTGTGTGTGTATTTCAGACAGGGTCACGCTATATATTTGAGACAGGGTCTTGGTCTGTTGCTTAGGCTGGAGTGTAGTGGTGTGATCACAGCTCACTGCAGCCGTTATCTCCTGGGCTCAAGTGATCCTCCCACTTCAGTCACTGGAGTAGCTGGCATCACAGGCATGTACCACCATATCTGGCCAATTTTAAAGTATTTTTTTGTAGAAACAAGGTTTCACGATGTTGCCCAGGGTAGTCTTAAACTCCTGAGCTCAAGCAATCCTCCCACCTTAGCCTCCCAAAGTGCTAAGATTATAGGCATGAGCATCACACCTGGCCAATAATGTTAAAACGAGTTTTGTTGGAGCAACAGCTTTTGGCTAAGATTATCAAACAGAAGGAGAATCATAACTTTAATTGGGAGTTATTTTATCCATTTCAGAAGATGTCCAATATAAAAAATGACAATAAAATATTTGAACTCCATAAATATGTACAACTATTACGTATTCATAAAAAAACAGAAACCTTTTCCTTTTCCCCTGATTGCCTAAACTGTGGTTTCTAATTAGAAGGTTGTGGTGGTCTCTAAATTAATAAAATAATACAAAAATAATAAATTCCCATTGTTTTAATTTTTTCCCCCAATAGAATGACTACGTTTTAATTTGTTCTAAATTTCAGCCAATATTTATGGAACATAGTTCTACATGGCAAAAGGGAAAAATTACCAACAATATGTACAGATTAAAAAGAGAACTTAAGAGTTTTAGAGGCTGGGCGCGGTGGCTCAAGCCTGTAATCCCAGCTCTTTGGGAGGCTGAGATGGGTGGATCACGAGGTCAGGAGATCAAGACCATCCTGGCTAACACGGTGAAACCCCGTCTCTACTAAAAAATACAAAATATTAGCCGGGCGTGGTGGTGGGCGCCTGTAGTCCCAGCTACTCGGGAGGCTGAGGGAGGAGAATGGCGTGAACCCGGGAGTCGGAGCTTGCAGTGAGCTGAGCTCTGGCCACTGCACTCCAGCCTGGACGACAGAGCGAGACTCCGTCTCAAAAAAAAAAAAAAAAAAAAAAAAGAGTTTTAGAATTCTGTTTGGAAATGAATATATCTATAGAATATTCTGTGAAACCTTGACTTAATTGAAAACTATCCATATTCATTGCTCAGAAAAATGAATACTTTTTTTATGCATGTAAGTCATTGACTATTACAACTGTCATGTAAATAAAGAAATGTGTATTATACTTTCTAAGAGCAACAGATGCTCATTGTCATGATCCAGACAATCAAAAAAATACAGAATACCTGTAATTCCATTATCCACATTAAACACTGTTAACTTTTTAAAGCATGTTTCCAGAATTTTTCTACATATGTAATATTTTAACAAACTGGTTCAAACATATATGTGAAATTATAACATGTATTTTTCCATAATGCCATCTTATGGATATATTTCCATATTTATATAGAGTTACATTATCATCTCAATAGACACAAAGCACCATATAATTTGTTTCCCCAACTTTAACGATAAACATTTTGGTTATTTTTCATTTTAAACTGTTAGAAACCATACTATAATTAATATCCTTGTGTAAGTATTCTTTGTTCCCCAGTCACATTTGATTATTTTTCCACATTAAACAGTTATAAACCATACAGTTAATATCCTTGTATAAGTTTTCTTTGTTCCCTAGTCACATTTGATTATTTTTCCACTTTAAACTGTTATAAACCATACAGGTAATATCCTTGTGTAAGTACTCTTTGTTCCCTAGTCGAATTATTTCATTAGGGGAAATTCCTAAATGTGAAATTGTCAGGCCAAAAGATATACAACTGCTTTAAGTCTTAAATTTTTGTTTTTAGCAAAGTTATAAATCACACCATTAAAAGATTTGACTAGTTATGTAAGATTGTTAAGAAACTATTTGTGTTCCTCCCTACCACCTCCCCATCTCTAAAAGTGTTGTTTTAACACTTTAGATATATCTTTCTGTATTTACCTCTGCATCTCTAACATCTCTCTATTGTTATTCTTTTCTGTTTTAGATATTATCTATTACCTTTCTACATGATAGATAATAATTCATCAATCCTTCATCCCTTCATCTGCAGTCCCAATCATATTCACATTTCCCATCAAATATATATAAAATAAATAATTTTGGATTATCTCTACCATCTTTGTCCCCATCTTTTACATACATATTAATAGCATGTCCCCAGGAGTCATTTTATACATTATATCCCTGGTCTCGTCCCCCAGTCACAACAGACTTTTTTCAAGTGAGGAAATATGATCCATGCCGGGTCTATTAAGGGTTTACTTCCCAGGAGTTTATAATTTAGACTGCGAGGTCACTGTGGGCTACTGAGCTGGTAATATACAAACCTGGAAGTTATTAGTAGTCATATCCTACTCCATGGATTGAGGATCACAATAGCAGTAGGTAGTTATACAATTTCTATTTAGTGGAGACTTACGAGTCACAATCGTGTGTGTGTGTGTGGTAGTGGTGTTACAAAACTCTGCTTGAAGCTGCTACTAAGTACACTGTTTTTACTTAGACTGGAGTGTTTATCTGGAGTGGCTTGAGAGGTAGGCTGCTTCAATGTACAAATTCATCTGCACTGAGAGGAATCAAACAATCACATAAAAAGAAACAGATGAAAAGTAGAAAGTCTTGATGATTTAAAAAGTTTCTTGTAGAGGTATGATTGCATTCATGCTCTTTAGTTTCATGTGACACCTCAATAGCTATCTGACGTATTTATATTTAAATAAGCTATTCTGTCTTTATGCTCATGCCAGGGGTATTCCAGGAGTACCCTGTTATTTTAGCAAAAAACAAGGTCCTTAAAAACCAGAACCAAAACCATATAACATGATATCCTTGATCAATCTCAGTTGTGATTTTCAAACCAACTTTGAGGTTGCTGCAAAGCACCAAAAAAAGCATAGCTGGCCTCTTTCTCTCAGGCTGCTGGTTCTTGTAGTATCATTTCCATTTAAAGTAAAATTTTAAAGGCGCGCGTAGGCAAGTATAATGTACTTAAACTACTCTAATAAAAAATAAACAAGCAAACAAAACCCCTCACAAAACTATACCTCTGTCTATATTTTGTTTTTTAAGGGGGTTATTTTGATAGACTCTGTTAATGCTTTAGAAGCACTGAAAGTCATAAATAGCTTCTTTATAAAAACACGGATTTTTAAAACTTTTAGAGAACAAGTAAAAACTAACTTCCCAGCAACTTAAAGAGATTCAGCCAACATCTGACATTTAATAAAAGAAATGATGAAATTCCTTCCTTTATTTAAACTAATAAGAATTATAAAATAAGTACATATTCTTCAAAACAGGATTTATTTGAAACATTTAGATAACTCACAGGTGTTCCTGGTGCTACTCGAGACACAATCACAGGCATCTTCTGATCATATCCTCCCTTAAAAAGAGAGTAAGTAAAATGTTAGTCAAATATTACCAAAATAAGAACACCTTAATTTAAAAACTGAGTATAAAATAAATTCCAGATTACCTTTACATTGAATCCAAACCTTCCATTTTCATCAGGTTTCATTCTGATTAGGACAAGATTATCATGTGGAATACCACCATTAGGCTTAAAAAGACAAAATTAAATAACCTGTAATTTTCTTCACTTAAAATCTATTCTTCAGATATATAGGAAGCATACTCTTTATATGCTTATATTACGTATAGTTTGTAAAAAATCATAATTCTAGTAAAAATTTTAGTTCAGAAAAGTAAATTCTTTGACTAATAACTTGCAGTTAGCCCAACCAGATATATCCTCTCATGCATTCTTGCCAGCACATGCTAGCCTATTAAGTGACAGGAGGTACAGAGGCCATGTCTGTCTTTATTAATTGCTATATCCGTAGAACTTGGCTCATAGCAAGCCAGGTTCATATGTATGAGTACACAGAGGGTGCTCATAAATGTTACATGAATTCAAATGATACTTCCTCTGCTTGATATATGTGATTTTAAAAAACAGCTTTATTGAGATATAATTCACATATAATTCACCTATTTAAAGTGTATATTTCCATAATTTTTACTCTTGTCACAGAGGTGTACAAACATCACTATTATCTAATTTTAGAATATTTTCATCAACTCCAAAAGAAATCTTGTATCCATTAGCAGTCGTTCCCCATTTCCCTACCTGCCATCCTCCAAAGCCTAGTCAACCACAAATCTACTTACTGTCTCTTGATAGATCTGACTGTTTTGGATATTTCACGTATACGAAATCATACAACACATGGCTATTTGTCCTGGGCTTCTTTCATTTAGTATGTTCTATGCCTGCTCTTTGAAGGAAAAAATCTGACTAGTTCTTATCAGAGATGATCTCTTCTAGGAATCTTCCCTTAACCCCAAAGCTTATTTAATTATATACTCTGTGCACTCCATGGTCACTTCTAATTATAGAACTTATATCGAGTTACATCATGGCACAATTCATGACCAAAGAATATGATGAAAAAGAGAAGGTACTGTAATACAACTTACAACTAAAAAATACCACAGTACAAAAGAAATTTCATTTAGGATTTTAAAAATTCAAAGAAAAATGAGAATATCTGAAGAAGCTACTTACAGTGGGCTTTTCAGGAGAAGATGGAATATCAAATGTTTCATTAATATGACTTTCTAGATCTTGTTGCGAGTGTGAATAATGAATTTGGTTCCAACTGTTTTTCTTTGATTGTTTGGGTGGTAAAGCTGGAGGCTTCCCATCTCCAGGTGTCTCTTGTGATCTAGACAATAAGACAAATTTGGAAGCTGTTTCAAAACTTTTTTAAAAGTTAGGGTCAAGAAACCCACATATTTACAATGTCTAGTAGGAAACAGGCTCTAAATTTCATATTTATTTGGAAGTGCCACTTTTTAATGAAAATTTTCCTAACTTTGAAGTAATAAATCTAATTTCCTACTTTATCATATTTATAAACAATTATATAATAAAATATATTTTAAAGGTATTCCTGTGAAGATACCTATTAATCTATTATAACAAAGTAAACAGCTTTCCAAAAAAAATTGTTTAAGGTTTTCAGAGGAGTCATGGGTAGCCAGGAATAAGGGAGGCAAGAAAATCCAGAACTGATAATTGGGCAGTTCCACAGATAAAGTAACTATTTCAGTCTAAACAGCTTAAGAGACTGGCCTAATCTTTTTAGAAATAAAATACGATTCATGGAAGTATTGAATTCAATGATGTGATAAGGATTGGAAATCTGAGTAAGAGTGCTGAGATCATCACCAGAGACAAAACTGGTTTAGATATTGTCAGAACATATGATTTAAGGTGAGAAAACTCAATCCAATTAACATTAGAGAGCATAAGCCTCAATTTGTGGCAACAGGAACTGATAAAAAGAGCTAGATATGATAAAGGTAACTTCAGGGCAGAAACTCTAGCTTTTAACAAGCATAATATGTATAAAAACATTACTTGTGGCCGGGTGCGGTGGCTCACGCTTGTAACCCCAGCACTTTGGGAGGCCGAGGTGGCCAGATGACAAGGTCAGGAGATCGAGACCATCCTGGCTAACATGGTGAAACCCCATCTCTACTAAAAATACAAAACATTAGCTGGGAGTGGTAGCGGGCGCCTGTAGTCCCAGCTACCGGGAGGCTGAGGCAGGAGAATGGCATGAACCTGGGAGGTGCAGCTTGCAGTGAGCTGAGATTGCACCACTGCACTCTAGCCTGGGCGACAGAGGGAAACTCCATTTCAAACAAAACAAAACAAAACAAAACATTACTTGTGAGCTTTCCACAAAGGCCAAAAGTGGAAACTTGTGGTTCAACTTGTGTCTTAAGAAGTATGCATCCATGGAACTTGTGGATTTGGGAGAAGTAAAATATTAAATAGGTAAGGGGAAAATTGTTCTTGATAAGAACATTGACCACTATTGGTGTTATTACCTGATAAAATAATTACTGCCTTATTGCCTAAGGACAGGTGTAAGAGCGATGACAGCTACTGTGTCAATTCACATGACTGCTGGTGTGGCACTGAAGCACACATTTTACACCTAGTATCTGCTCTTCTGTTGACTGACGAGACACCTAACATCCAAGCTATAAGGTCTGGAGATAAGCAAAATGTATTAGATGATATTATCATTAAAAAAAAAGTTCTTCTTCCCCCCACTGACATTAGGCCTGGCCATGTGACTTGCTTTGGCCAATGACATGTGGGTAGAAGTGGAATGTGTAACTTTTGAAAGGAAGCTTTAAGAAACAACTTATGGGCCAGGTGTGGGGGCTCACACCTGTAATCCCAGCACTTTGGGAGGCCGAGGTGGGCGGATCACAAGGTCAGGAGATTGAGACTATCCTGTCTAACATGGTGAAACCCCGTCTCTATTAAAAATATAAAAAACTTAGCCAGGCGTGGTGGCGGGCACCTGTAGTCCCAGCTACTCGGAAGGCTGAGGCAGGAGAATGGCGTGAACCCGGGAGGCGGAGCTTGCAGTGAGCCGAGATCGCACCACTGCATTCCCGCCTGGGCGACAGAGCAAGACTCCATCTCAAAAAGAAAAAAGAAAAAAAAGAAACACATGATTTCATTATGCTGCTTTTTTCCCTTGGCCATGAGACTAGCCACGTCGCAAACAGGGCGTGCTACCAGTCTGGGACCCAGAATGAAGACAAGGTAGAGCAGAGCCAAAGATGACACACAATGTACATATAATATAAGAAAGAAAGAACCTTTGTTATGTCACTTTAAGTAAGGCTCATTTGTGATCAAGCATAACAAGATAACTGATGCAGAGATTTACTGCCAGAGTGACCCTTGGATACATTTGTTCTCCCTTGTAGAGGACATGTAAGCTTATTGAGAGGTTGGCTGCTAGACACCTAGTAAATAAGCATTGTGAAACTGAAAGTATGATTAGTGCCAAGGAAGTCAGCTGGGATTAATAATGAATGAAGTGATTGTATGGTCTTCCAGAGAAGTTTCTCCTAGGAGAGATTAGAGTCTTTCTGAAATTTTATAACCTGGTATAAAATATAACCGCAAAAGAAGCAAGTGAACAGTAATGCCCACTTAGCCTAGATGTCTGCATAGAAATACTTCAGGGCACAAATGCTCCAAATTCTACCAAGTCTACAAAGCCTGAATCAGAGCATACATCCCTCTTTTTCAGCAAAAGCTTCACTGAGGTCTGCTTTAATGGCCAGGGCTTCCAGGTCCCAAACGTGGTCATTTTTAATGTTACTTTCAACTGCCAAGAATACAAGCTTCTAAGGGCCCACACATTCAAGTATTGCTTGTCTACAGAAATGTTTCCATGGACTAGAATAGAGATATGTAACTTAACCACGGCGTACTACATAGGATTACAGCACATAGAGATGGACATCCCTTAGCAGAACTTAACAGATGCAACATTTTTAAAAGGCAGTTGATACAGTCTCTAAAACTTTACAAACACCAGAAGTAATTGGACTCTACATATATAACAGGTCTCACCCCTTACTTGGACCTAAATGTATAACCACTGAGGCAAGATAATTAGAAACTTTTTCTGCTTTTGCATACAGTTGTCATAACCAGGAAACATTTAAAAGCTAAATTTAAAAGCTGGGGAAAAAAACATTCAAAACTAAAAACCTGTGGGAAAGGGTATAAGGTGGAGAACACATGAAAATGGAGTCAGGGCAACCTTCCTTATTCTTGGTCCAGCTATCAGTTTAAATACAGCGCCAAAATACATAGGAGAAACTCAGGCCTGATCAGCAGTGGCATATCTAAGTGAGTCAAACTTGGTGGGTATGGGCCTAACAGTGGCAATACTCAGTTACATGAGAGGGACAGCACTGATACTATGGTACATTTTGCTAAAACTGTTGAATCTCTATTTCTGGAGTTACAGTTTAGGCAAAAAAAAAACACCTCCAGAGGTGGTTTTTATTGTGCAATTGTGATTAGATATTGTTACCCTAAAAGAGCAGTTGTAAATTCATGGATTATGGGCCAATTTTGGCCAACATACATTTGGACCATTCATTGCTTTTATAAAAATAATTGAGTTAAACAATTACATTTTTAAAATTGCATACAAATCTAGATTTTCAAGACGAAAAATCTGGAAACTCCGGAAAGAATGGGCCTGCAGTACCAGTTGTCAAACACTGTATTAAGCCAAGTGGCAGCTGCTGTCTGTAGATGCAGCATGAGCTCTATAATCTACACAAATCTCCATCCCGTGCTACTTGCAAGACTCCAGGTATTTGATAATAGCCTCTTCTGACCTCTTTTTAAACATTCAAAATAAGCAAGAAGATACAGATAGGAAAAGAACCCAAGTATAAATGCTGGGGTTGGGACTTAAGCCAAATTATAAGGAAAAGGTGAAGAGAATGGAGTATAGATTAAGATGAAGATGAAAGGACAGTAAAACTTTGGATTTCAGGACAGAGCTACCTGCCTTCTCACTGTCTTACATAACTTTCTTATTAAAGTAACTTCTCAGAGAGTGGCAGACAGGCTCTCCATATGCCTGACTGCTGCAGAGGGTTAGGTTGGTCTACGGAGCTCTTATAATTTGATTATGTACTCTAATAGTAATCCCTGTAACTGTTTCCCTTTTCTATACTTCCAATTTCAATAACCAAACTCTACACACACACGCGCGCGCGCACACACACACACACACACACACACACACACACTCTAAGGTCTATAAAAGTAATCAGGCCGGGCGCGGTGGCTCAAGCCTGTAATCCCAGCACTTTGGGAGGCCGAGACGGGTGGATCACGAGGTCAGGAGATCGAGACCATCCTGGCTAACATAGTGAAACCCCGTCTCTATTAAGAAATACAAAAAACTAGCCGGGCGAGGTGGCGGGCGTCTGTAGTCCCAGCTACTCGGGAGGCTGAGGCCGGAGAATGGCGTGAACCCGGGAGGCGGAGCTTGCAGTGAGCTGAGATCCGGCCACTGCACTCCAGCCTGGGCGACAGAGCAAGACTCCGTCTCAAAAAAAAAAAAAAAAAAAAAAAAAAAAGTAATCAAGGATGTCAACACAGATTCCTGAAATTCAAATATTGGGCAAAAGTTATCAATTACATTTTTTAAAATACATACTCCAAGAATATTAATTTGATTTACTTTAATGAATAACTTTCTTCTTCATTTCTATTGTACAGCTATCATATACATTATATTTATTACCTAAACAGTTATCTAGGAAGATGACTTTCATAGGTAAACCTTGCATTATAATTAGAAAGATACATTAAAAATAATGTCATGAAACAGTCCAATTCTTAAAAACAATACTATTTCTAAGTGCACACACACAAAAATCTGCCAAGTATAAGAGAATGAAGAGACATCATGCAATTGTGAGAATAACTAGGCAGCATAGTGAAACACAGCCCTGTCAGAAGTAACAGATAGTACCCTCAAGGAAGAGACCTCTAATTTTCAAAGAAGGCCAACATTTACTAACAGGCAGTTTAGGCAGGAGTAGGGAAATAGAAATTAAAGAAAGAAGCAGGGATCAGGGTTGTAGCTGGAGACATACAAGTGGAGGGAATCATCTGGCTTTAAGGAAGGGAACTGGAAAAGATCTGATTTAGGGAAAGTGAGAAAAAAATTCAATCCTGAAGGGATTATTTTAGTTACTTTTAAAAAAGAAAAATGAACAACCCTTGAAAATCATGAATTAAAAAAAAAAAAAAAACAACGGTAAAGGCACGACTGTACATAGAAATCTGTCACAGAAACATAAAATTGACTCCAATAGACTAGAAAACAAAAACTATATTCGTGTTAGACACTAATACAAATGTGCCAGATATGATGGCTCTTTTAAAAACTCTTATTTTCCAGCCTGGGCAACAAAGCAAGATACCGTCTCTACAAAAAAAAAAATTTTTTTTTAATTAGCTGGGGATGGTGGTGTGCACCTGTAGTCCCAGCTACTCAGGATGCTGAAATGGGAAGATCATTCAAGAACAGTAATTTGAGGCTGTGGTGAGTTATAATTGTGCCACTATGCCCCAGCCTGGGAGACAGAGAGACCCTGTCTCTTAAAGAAAAAAACAAACCTCTTATTTTCTAAGATGTATATCAAGAGATCATGTCTCATTTAACTATAATCACTACTGTTATTCTCATCTTCAATACGCATTTAACACAACTTGTACTTTACTTATATTACATTAGATACAGATAAAATTCTGATTCAAAATTCAGGCTTCTTAACACTTTGGCTACTTTATTCTGATAATGACAGTGTTTCAAAGTAAACACCATTTCAGGTTGATTATTAATTAATGCACAAGGCACTTTAAAAAGTTCATGTAAACTATCAGGGACATGATTAATATCTAAGAATAGAACTGACAATGTCATGTGATTTTATCAGTAAGAATCTATTCCAGAACAAGCCTCCCAGAGACCGGAGATTCTTGGTTTCAACCAAATCAAGGTGTCCACCCTTAGCTCCCAAGTGCAAGTGACAGAGCCTTTAGCCAGAGATGAATGACAGGTAAGCATACTGCAGCTACTGTCCAGGGACCCGTAATTAGTCTTGATGCCACGAATACAGCATCTAATATGGTACATTCTCTAAGTCCCCATGGCTTGGTATCTCCTTCTATTCAAACCTTCTTTGATTTTTTAAATCTCCTTGTCCTAGAATAGCCTAGTATTTGAAGAGTTCACAACATATTGCTAGACTTGATCAAGACTGGAATGGGAATTGGGGACAATGAATTATAGATGGAAATCATCAGTGCCAGTAGTTGAGAGGGGTGGAGGAAAGGCAAAGCTTTGAAGACCAAGCAAAAGGAACTGATGAGGTATGGACAAAGCTGTGGGGATTCATTAGATAAGACTAGAATGGAATAGTCCAGGAAAGAATGGCTCAGGGAAATGGATTTAACACTTGAAGATGGCCAAGCACGGTGGCTCAAACCTGTAATCCTTCCAGACAACTTTGGGAGGCTGAGGCAGGTGGACCACTTGAGCCCAGGAATTCAAGACCAGCTTGGGCAACATGATGCAACCCTGTTTCTACAAGAAATACAAAAATTAGCTGGGCATGGTGTCATGCTCCTGCAGTCTCAGCTACTTGGGAGGCTGAGGTAGGAGGATTACTTAAGCCTAGGAGGTCGAGGCTGCAGGGAGCAGTGATGACACCACTGCACTCCAGCCTAGGCAACAGAGCAGGACCCTGTCCCTAAGTAAACAAACAAACAAACAAAAAGCCACTTGTGGATTATAAAGTCTGCCTAGAATATCGTGTGATTAGGGATGTAAGAACAAAGTTGAGAATCTGGAGACTTCCTCACTGTGTTCAATCAGATGCTCACACTTCAAATATCCAGACAAACTGTTGATAGTATATTAAAAGTTGTTGGAATATATCCCAAAAGCTTAACTGAAAAAAGCTATGTAATTATTATATGCTTATAGCAATCCTTTGAGGTAGGTATTATTATCACCCTGTTTTTTAACAGTAAGGAAACAGGCTTACGGAGATAAAATAACTCACCAAAGGTCACCTAATTAGAAGTAGTGGAACCCCGTTTTAAACCTAGTCTGAATCCAGAGCTTGTGCTCGTAACCACTATGATATATAGTTGCATCTAAAAGAAAGTAACTGCAAAAAGGAGGAAGGTTATTTTAAATCAGAGGTTTCCAGACTTTTCGTGGCAGCGGAACATTTTCCTAAAAAAAAAAAAGTTTCTAAGAAGCCAATTTACAAAATAGGTAAATGCTAATAAGCATCCCCCCAGTCAGTATCTGAGGCCTCAACAGAACTCCTAGAACTTATCAGAACATATCCAGAATATGAGTATTTTAAATCACTTCATTTTGGTTATGGTAATACTGCTATATTTTAAATTCTAACAGAAATTACTTATATTTTAATGAACAGAAAGCAAGATTAGTAAACACCAGGGCTTATAGACATCCATATTTACTTTAATTGATAACATTTCTAACTCAATTGTTTTAATATATTTAAAACCAATAATTTGCCTAAAATGTACTAGAGGAGGGGGCACCAGGGCTCGAAACACATTCTGTACACGGTTTACCCACAAAAAATTTTACCCACATTAGCTGGGCGCGGTGGCTCACGCCTGTAATCCCAGCACTTTGGGAGGCCGAGGTGGGCGGATCACGAGGTCAGGAGAATGAGACCATCCTGGCTAACACGGTGAAACCCCGCCTCTACTAAAAACACAAAAAAGTAGCCGGGCGAGGTGGCGGGCGCCTGTAGTCCCAGCTACTCGGGAGGCTGAGGTAGGAGAATGGCGTGAACCGGGGAGGCGGAGCTTGCAGGAAGCGGGAATCGGCCCACTGAACCCAAGCCTGGGGGACAAGGTGGAGACCCCTTCAAAAAAAAAAAAAAAAAAAAAATTCTACCCACATTAAAAAAAAAGTACTACTCGTGTTAACTTTTGGTTGTTAAGAGAAAGGAGAGATGGCAATATAATTCTAAAAGTGTTCCAAATGCCCCACGTTCATATTGGGGCTTTTTACCAAAAATAACTTGCTTATCTTAAACTTTGACCTTTTTTTTGCTTTTGGTTTCTAAAAGATGGTGTCTTGCTGTATTGTCCAGGATGAGGTGCAGTGACCATCCACAGGTGCCATCACGGAGCAACACATCCTCTAACTCCTGGGCTCTAGTGATCCTTCTGCCTCAGCCTCCTGAGTAAGCCGGGACAACAGGTACACACCACCACACTTGGCAATTTGACATTTTGAAAAATGTTAAGTGGAGGGTAAATAATGAAAATGTTATATTCAAGTGTACTATGCTGGTAACAGAGCAATATATTGTCACATAGTAGCAAAAGGTTTGTTAGAAATGTCAATCAAGATATGTGAAAAAATGTGCACAATTTATTTCAGTCCAGTCAGCTTTAAATTTTCTTATAAATGCTTCAACAACAGCAGTGAAAAAAGCTTATTTTGCAGTTAATGCAGCTCTCTGTTGCCGCCTTTAGAAATTTGTATCCTAATAAATTTAACCATCCAATTCACATGCTGTGTTGTAGACTGTGGTCTCCTTTATCCCTAGCCTATAAATGATAACTTTATTCTAAACAGTATAAGCAACCTCCTGTACTCACTTAAATAAAGAATTGGTAAGATGATTTTATCTGACAATTAAAAAAAGGAATATGTGAAAAACCTTAAAAAAAATCTATTTCATTACATGTTGAAATGTTCTGTGCTTAATCCAATATATCATTTAAATTCTTTTCACATTTGGACAATAGAAAAACTAAAATCTATGGATTCCAAGTTGCAAAGTATTTTATCTAAATTGCAAATCAAAGAACATCTATAACATCTTGTTTGGAATACAAAGTTCTCCTGGCTGACTGCTAGAGAAAGCCTGAGTTTTTGTTCTGTAAATTGGGACAAGTGTTCTAAGTGTGGCTTTCTTATCTATAAAATGGATATTACATATCTTTCCTACTTCACTGAATTCTCCTGAATAGAACAGTGAGAGAATTTATGTAAAAGTGACTGTAAGCAACTAAGTTAGTTATTATTATTAAGCTTATCTTTTCGGAACTCTCTCACTATTCTTAAGGTTAAAAACCGGTTGAATGTCAAATGCAGTATTATAGATTCAAAATGGAATACAAACACATAAGCCTTATAAAATACATGTCCAAAGAGACTCCAAGCATTTTATAATCTTGTGCACAAGACAGAAGAAGCAAAAACTCTTCACAGTTCCAAGTTACCCTGAACTTGCTTCTCCACTCAAGTCAGGAAAGTAGAATAAAGGTGTTTTGAGATGGCAAATGTATTAGTCCATTCTCATGCTGCTATGAAAAAACACCTGAGACTGGGTAATTTATAAAGAAAAGAGGTTTAGTTGACTTACAGTTACACATGGCTGGGGAGGCCTAAGGAAATTTACAATCATGGTGGAAGGCACCTCTTCACAGGGTGGCAGGAGAGAAAATGAGTGCACGCAGGGGAAATGCCAGACACTTATAAAACCATCAGATCTTGTAAGACTCATTCATTATCACAAGAACAGCATGATGGAAAGAGGAAATGACCCCCATGATTCAACTACCTTTACTTGGTCCTGCCCTTGACACCTGGAGATTACAATTCAAGGTAAGATCTGGGTGAGGACACAGAGCCAAACCATATCAGCAAGTGATTTGGGGGTTTGTGAATCTATAAAATTTACATGTGGAAATATTCAATTGTGTTTATATGTCTTTCTTTGGAAAAGGCCCTTTAAAAATAGATAAAGATAATTTTGTTAGGCCTCAAGAGTTATATTGGTTTTGGTTTGTAATAATTAGGCTTTCGTGATTCCTGCATATGGTTCATTTTTATGTCATGAAAGTATGTAATTTTAAAATCAAATCAATATTTCAATCATGTCCTTAATTACTATACTTTTTAAAGTTTCCAAATTAAAACATACATAATTATTAAAAATCAACCGGAAAGTTTAGAAGTATAAATTCTAAAGTAATAAAACATTAAATCTCCCATCAATCTTATTTCTTGCCAACTAATTCCCCACAGGTATCATTGTACAGTGTGTATTTGTCCTATTTCTCCATTTTAAATAATATATACACACAATCAAAATGTTTTACCAAGATATACATCATGCAGGCTGAACTCTTACTTGTTTTGATAGCTCAGCCAGTCTTCCTTGGTTTACCCTACCCAGGGACAAACATGACCCTACACCTGTACTCTCCTCCACCTACCACTCTTGGGCCCACTCTTTACCCTTGATCACATTCACTATATTTTACACCAATTTCTCCTTCTCAAGAAATAAATCTTCTTACCTATCTACATAGGTAAATTCAAAAATCTTCTTACCTATCTACATACCTTGTAAGTATTTTAATTTTCTCAACACTTTTTACTCATACTTATGGTTCTTTTCCTTTAAAAATATTAAGAAAGTTCTACTTTACCCTCCTCCTTGACCAGAGTGCTACATTATCTGCAGAAATATTTGAGTTTATACACTAAAAATTGAAGACCTAAGTCAACAAAATAACAACATAGTGACTGAGTGGGGGAGGGAGAGGCAACACAAACTCTTAGGAACAAATGAGCATAATTGCAAATATATAAATTTTGAAAAGTTGCATAATTAAAATCTTGTATCAAATATCCTACTTTCCCAGATTATTTTAAATAAAGCAATTTGAGGCATTGAAAACACAGAGTGAGGAAGCAAAATAAAAAAGCTCTTACGGTGATGATTCCAGAACAATGCTATTAGCTTGTGTTGATGACGGAGATCTCTGATTCACAAACACTTCGCTTGGGGAAGTATGAACCATATGGTCTACCAAATGACCAACTGAAGATGGTCGTAACCGGGTTCCTTCCTGCGTGAATGCAGAATTTCGACTAAATAAAGAGGGAGAAAAACTGAATTAAAATATGCTTTTTAAAAATTTTTTAAATTTTTTAAAAAAAATTTCCAAGTTTCTTAATATATGGTTGCATCAGAAAGTGGGTATGTGTTTTTAAGTCAAGCCATGTTGACTAAGCAATCTCTGAAAAAGACAGTGTGATATAAACAGAGAGAACAGAGAATGGGAAGTCAGTGATCTGAGTTAACAGTCAACAATCTGCCAAGGATTCTACCCGTAAAGTCACCTACTATCTCTAAGTGCCTTAATGTTTCTAGGTGTCAGTCACTACGATTTTGTCTTATTCAGCATTTATAAAATAAAGGGATTAGAATAAATGATTTAGAAATACATTCTAGTCTGAATTATTTTTTAATCATTATAAATGCTTTTATTTACGGGACTTTCTTTGAATCCTTAGAATAGATACTGAATTCTATTGCCATCCTCTTGACAGTCACACAAAGTAGTGTTATTATAATTTTTAATTACAATATTTCAGTACTTATGTATGTGTCAGACATTGCTCTAGGCATTTCATTTAATCCTCGTAACAGTACTATAAGAAAGACATTATTATAAATATAATTTTGTAGATGAGAAAAATGAGACAGAGATTAATTAACTTGCCCAAGGTCAAGCATACAGTGATTACAGGGCCCATGCTCTTAACCACCACTTTGTACTATCTCTTCAGAATGTTAAAAAATCTTTTTAGGTTGTATCTAAAATTGTTTCATTAACCAGAAAACTTAATCAGAGCTACTGCTAATTAATTAATTACTTGAGTACTTTGGCTTAAATATCTTACATTTTCTATAACTTGCTATTGTTTTTTAATGTTGCTGGTATAAATGAAGAAATGGCTGGTTGCAAAAGGGAAGAGAAAAACAAGGTCTGAATTTTCTTCACACAACCTAATGAGGCTTTGAATATATGCAATCATTTATGAGAAAAAATGATAAAAGCAACCTGAAATTGGCAAGATAGAAATTACTAAGTCCATTTTTTTCTAGGAGTAACTTTAACATATAAGTATTAAAGCTCTGTGAACCAAACTGTTTATGTATAAACTGTTCCGATATGGTAAAGTTTATTCCTCAGCTGATAACAGGCTTCAATGCTGTAGCTGTTAGATTTTTTTTTTTTTTTTGAGATAGGGTCTCACTCTGTGACCGAGGATGAAGTGCAGTGGCGTGATCTCAACTCACCGCAACCTCTGCCTCCCGGGTTCAAACAATCCCTGCCCCACCCACCTGACAGGTGCACATCACCATGCTCAGCTAATTTTCCTGTGTTTTTGTAAAGATGGGGTTTCACCATGTTGACCCGGCTGGTCTTGCACTCCTGACCTTAAGGAATCCACGAGCCTCGGCCTCCCAAAGTGCTGGGATTACAGGAATGAGCCACCACACCCAGCCACGTTTAGAATTTTGTGCAAATTTATTAAACATTAATGTGCGTAAAACATTTATGAAAAAAGACATCTTCAAATATTATATTGCATACCAACATTCAAGTATAAGTGAACCTTATGAGTTAATAAAGTATGTTAATATGTTGGCACACATTTGTTTACCATTATCTTAATTACATACAACATTTGTAATATTATCAAATTAAGATAATCAACATCTTTGGCTAGTACATTTGGCTAATTTATGATCTTACAATCATTTACACCAAAACATACAACTTTTGTGAGCAATGTCAGACTGAAGTACATATACGGTGAGTGCTGAATCACACAGTGCTTTTTAGCTCAGGGAGAGCTAAACTTGTAGGGACTGGTGCTGGAAACCCCTTTTCCTAGGCCATAGAACATGCTGAAGCCATGGCTGAGGTGGGGGTTTCAGAGAATCACAATCACTTGCAAAGCATTTTCAAACAATATATGCTCCCCTAGAAATTCTGCTGGGAATCCACATGAAAAGTGAGTATGTCAACAACAATCATATGAGATTTTAAGTCTAACAGATCTTCATTTATCAGGAACTCCTAACTGCGAAAGTTAACTGTTGAGGAAAGTTGAGAGTGGGGGGTCCTTATTCAATGTGCTACTCTCATCCCGCAAGTCTATACCGTGTTGCTTCTGCAATGAGCAGCAGGCGAAGAGAAAATAATGCTCTGGAGCAACAAAAATCATGTTTCACCGAAAGAACTCAATTTTTGCGTATCTTTATCTTAGGCATAAAAATATACAGCCAATAATTAGAAATTAGCAAAATTCACACCTGATGTTGGTCACAGAATTCACACTTACTGATTAGGAGTTCCCGGTGGAGATCGTGATGGAAGGCTTTGTGTTTCTAACCTGTCATCAGATATTGAATTTCTGCTTACTACTTCCCAATCCATTAATTTCCGTGCCAAGGGCTTACTTGGGGATCTGCAGAAATAAATTAAATAATATGTTAAAAGTTTTATTTTTATATCCCAAACTATGAATCAAATCCTACATTTGTTTTCATAGATTATGTTCTAGACGAGCAACATAGAGAGTTTACTTGTAAAAAATTAATGCATTTAGAGGTTATTTACCAAATAACTTCCTAAGAATGTACACTGGTTTTACATGAAGAATAAAGGAAGGATAGGCTAGAAAGAATAAGAGAATAAGAAGGATGAGCAAAAACAGAAGAAACAAGAAAAGGAAGGAGAAAGGTAAAAAGAGAAGGGTCTGCTACCAAACGTTTTCTCATATGTTACTGATAAGACAGATACTACCTACTTCTATTCCAGAGTATCTGGAACACTAGCTTATCTTGGGCTGTATTAAATAATTCCTAGCACATTATCTCCTGAATGCTTCTATATCTAAATTCCAGTCCTCTGCCTCAATGAATACAGAAGAAAAATAATTATGCATATTATATTTTATCTATTTAAACAATTTTTTACATATAGTAGGTTAGTGGATTTTTCCCTTTTTTCCAAAAACATTTTGGAGGGTTAACAATTCTGTTTATTGGTGGGGAGTAAAAGGATATCTTTTGTTACCCATCTATATATTATCAGGTATCCTAATGATAAAGATGAAAACTAAGTGATGTTTTGAAAAAAGATCTTGGCTGGGCGGGGTGGCTCAGGACTGTAATCCCAGCACTTTGGGAGGCCCAGATGGGAGGATCACTGGAACTTAGGAGTTTGAGACCAGCTTGGGCAACATAAGGAGACTCTGTCTCTATAAAAAATAAATTAGCTGGGTATGATGGCAGGTGCCTGTAGTCCAAGCTACTTGGGAGGCTGAAGTCAGAGGATCACTTGAGCCCAGGAATTTGAGACTGCAGTGAGCTGTGCTAGCACCACTGCATTACAGCCTGGGTGATAGGAGTAAAACCCTGTCTCAAAAAAAAAGAAAGAAAGAAAGAGAGAAAGAGAGAGAAACAGAGAAAGAGAGAGAGAGAAAGATTTTGATATTGATTCATTCAGATCAAAAGATATTGATCTATGCAGAGATCATAAACCCTTAGAATTTTAGGAATGTTAACAAGTAAAGTATTTTTATATGCAAATTCAGATAATGGACAAAATTAGCTGAAAATATATGTTATCCTTTAAATGCCTGGCTTTACAACGTGGAGAGTTAATGTGGAGGCTAATAATTTAAGCTACATATATAAAGTATATAATAAATCATCTTGTAAACAGTATTATATTTCAGTAATTAACTGAAGCATATAAAAATTATATATATTTTCCATTATAGCACAATTTACAAAAAATGAAACATCCTGTTGTCTTCCTACAAAAATCAGATCATAAACATTTAGGTAGAAATACCTATTTGATTAAAATTTAAAAATGAAGACTATTTTTGGTTATAGTTAATAGGAATTATGGGCTTTTGTTGTGTGAATTTGGATTTATTTTCAGATTTTCCTATAATGATAAAGAGTTGCAGGTAGTATTGGACTTGCTTTTTAGCTCATTGGGATATTTTCCTCTCATCATGTACTATGTATACACTTCTGTATGGCTAAAAAAAATAAAACAATTACCAAGGAAGGCACAAAGCAAACGCTATATTAACTCATCTGATTACATTAAAACTTAATAACATTAGAATTCTGATACATAATGATCTCACGAAGTTTGAAGTTTCACTATCTACTAGAATTTCCTTTCCAATATGTTAAACGTGTAAAAAGAAAGGTTGGACTAAAACGCACAATAACACTGACCAAAGAGAACTGAATAAATCATTATTATGTGTACAGTAGGAAGCATTAAAATAATAAGGACTCTGAATTCTAGATGTGGCTTATTAGGCAAACCTCTTATGTTTCTGTATCTAAATGCATAAATTTATTAGCACAATATGACCCATAGGTCTCTCCCTACCTCCTGAATTTTATGATTTATGAATATCCAAATTTTCAGGGCAATGTTTTAGCCTATTAATTTTACTAAACCACAAAAAATTTAAGTTACTTATGAATCTAAACTACACAAGTGTCCTATCATTTCAGCAATTCATAGCTAAAACTTTTTTAGTTTGGCCTAATGACATTTCCTTAATCAAAAAACTTGTAGGCATTTTCTAAGACATGGAATGTTATTAGTTTTAAAAAAGATACATTGACTCAGATTTCATTTTCCGTAACTGAATTCAAAGTAATTTAGGTGTGAACGTTTCCCATTATCACAGGTTTAAATTATAGGATTTTTTGATTTGAAGACAATTCATGACACCATTTAGTTCGACCCTCTCATATTGCAGTGCAAATTTTCTTATCAGTCACAACAGAATGAAAATAAAGTATATTATCTCATGCATTTGATTTTTAAAATAAAGATTAATATTTACGGCTCTATTAATGCTAATTTATCATGTAATAAACTATTATTTCCTCAAATATTAAACTACGAAATGTAAGCTGTATGAAAGTTCACTAACTGTAATCAGTAGATCAACTACTTTCATTTTCTAAAAGCTGGAAAAAGTCATTTGAAGAAAAAAAAATTCCAGCACACTCACCTAGTCTGAAGCGTCAGAACACTTTATTGCTGTTAATGGACTAAACATGGCTGGACACTTTGAACTTAAAACCAAACTTCATGTATTTTATTTTATTAACAGTTTTAACCTCAGGGAACCGCCCACTCAAGCTTGCTGTCTATGTTTCCTGTTGAGTGTGGAAATTTCAGAGAAAAAAATACCACACAGCATCAGTGTGTTTGCGATGTGGTAAGCTTCTTTTCTGTGCAGGGCACCTTATTTTTCTATTGTATGAGAACATTGTTTTTCTCTTTTCTTAGATATATGACAACTGCAAAATGTGAAAGCAATTTGAAGAGGTGATAATCAGTATACGTGCTGCTGAGGCAAACACGAAGCGGTGATAATCAGAAAAAAGAAAAAACATTTAATGATTGCTAAAAAATTATTATATGAAAAGTTTAAGGAGGAGCCTTTTCTATCTATTCATATTGCCAACTGAAACCCAAAGGAAAAAAAAGAACTCTAGAATTATCTGGTACTTTAATAAAATAACTTAATAATTACTAAAACCATTAGAGAATTTTGGTAGGCATATATCTGTTTATTACAATTAGATCCTAACATATTAGAAAAACAATCCCAGAAAAGCTTCATCTTTCAGAGGAAGAGAGATCATTAAACAGCCCAGTACTATTACAACCTCATTGTAGCTGATACCTTATTATTTCAGAGGAATCACACAATTCCAGAAAAACAAAAGGAATAGGAGAGTTGTTTGAGGCTTATAATATTGAAATTTTACCTCTACTATTCACTGAATAATGGCTCTTTGTTTTATAAAATAACCTATTAAACAACTATACATTTTAATAATGAATACACAAAATGAACAACTAAATGCAGGTATAACTCTGCTTATTTCTAAAATCTGATATGATCAAAATATTAAAACATTAACACTTATAAAGAAACCATTTATATGTGATATTAACTTAATATATAAATACACCTATGATCTGGTATTCATATTAGGATATACTACATACAACTAGTGATCAAATCACATGTTCTATACTTTTTATAAAAGTCAAGCAAGAAAGAAGACGCTTGTTAAGAGAGGAATAAAAAAGTTTTAAGTACATTGTTATGGTGTTACAACACTAAGAATCAGAAAAATATTTTAAGAAATGTTATTGGTTTTTAAAAACAATACACTGACTCAGATTTCATTTTCCATAAGTGAATTCAAAGTAATTTAGGTGTGAAGGTTTTCCATCATCACAGGTTTAAATTATAGGATTTTTTGATTTGAAGACAACTCATGACACCATTTGGTCCAACCCCCTCACAATGCAGTGCAAATTTTCCTATCAGTCACAACAGAATGAAAATAAAGTATATTATCTCAAGCATTTGATTTTTAAAATAAAGATTAAGTTACCATTTATGGCTCTTCTATTAATGTTAATTCACAATGTATTAAACTATTATTTCCTCATATACTAGACTACTAAATGTAAGCTGTATGTCACATATTACTGTGATATCCTTACAAAGTCTTAGCAACAACTACTCTGGAGGCAGGGACGTGGCTCAGTAAAGGCAGGAATCCTAAAAGTTAAGTTTATAGTTTACAATTAAAGTATTTAACTGTTAAAAGATTTATTGCTATTATAAATGACTAGATTTTTGAACGGCAAAGAAAATGTGCATGATATGTTAAATGATAAAAACAAACAACAAATAGTATAAAACAATTTCAAAACAAACATACACACATATAAAAATGTCTCTATGAGTATATGCATAGAAAAATCCTGAATAATGAGTATAAAATTTTTTTTAAAAAGTTGTCTTTGGATGATAAATTTTCTTTATGTTCTTTGATACTGTTGGAGTATTTAAACATAATGAGCTATCACTTACATTACTAGGGGAAAAAAGCAATTTCCACTTTTGGAAGGAGGAAGAAAAAAACCAAGAACACAAAACTCCCTTTACTCTGGAAACACAAAGAAGGTCTGTTAGATAAAGGCTTAAGAACAAAATTTAAACAGAGTGAAATCAAAAGCAAACTTTCTAGTTCTCTTTATTAAAACTCAAGCCTCTAATAGCAGTAGATGCCAAGCACATAACTAATTAAAAGACTTAGCCTCTCAAAGTAATTTTCACTGAAAACAGACTCTTGTCTCTAACACACCTGTGTCCAGTTGGTCATCAGATTCTGCTAGTTCTGCCTACAAAACATTCCTTAAATTTGTTCCCTATTTTCCATTCCATTACCAATGTTTTTGTTCAGGCCTTTATTATTTTCACTTGGATTACTGCAATTACCTTATAATTAGTTTCTGGGTAACGAGGCTTTCCTTTCTAATCCATTCTCTATCGTTGCTCATAATACTATTTTCTAAAACATAGATCTTATCATGTTATTTCACTTGTTAAAAAGCAAATCAGCTAGGTCAGGAGTGGTGGCTCATGCCTGTAATCCCAGCACTTTGGGAGGCTGAGGTGGGGGGACCACCTGAGGTCAGGAGTTCAAGACCAGCCTGGCTGACATGGTGAAACCCCATCTCTACTAAAAATATAAAACTATTAGCCAGGTGTGGTGGCATGCGTAATCCCAGCTACTAGGGAGGCTGAGGCAGGAGAATTGCTTTAACCCAGAAGGCGGAGGTTGCAGTGAGCTGAGATTGGGCCACTGCACTCCAGCCTAGGTAACAGAGTAAGACTCCGTCTCAAAACAAAAACAACAACAAAAAAAGAAGAGCAAATTGACTATGATAGACCCTAAAGAAATAAAGACAATAAATGGTAAACAAAAATAAAACAACTTATCTCTTAACAATATAATTTAAATAAATATGGAAATGGCTTGATAACATGAAATAAGTCACTATATTTCTCAAAAATGTTTAAAAAAGGAAAGCAACCTTGAACAAAATATTATATTAATAACATAATATCTGATCAGCCTATTCAGAGCTGCAATGCCTGGCACACTATTAATGTTCATATAAAAAATGAATCAATAAACTAGACAAGCTAGTTTATCATTCCCTCAACATTATTTACTGTTAAAGAATAGTGATAATTCTGTAATCAAAAATTTGAAATATTTAGAAAAACTTAAGAAAAAATATTTAGAAAAATTTTAGTAAACTCAATCCATCTTTTAAAAAAATTCAGACAATGAAACAGATTTGGCTTACCTTGCAAATACCCTGTCTTTATTTGCTTTTTCTTTGCCATACTGAACTGACTGGACTTCAGTTCTCCCACTGAAATATATAAATATGCACAACAATAAAGTCTTAAAGAGAACTATAAGATACAATGACAACACATAACATGATTATAGTATAATTTCCTAAGAGACAAGACATTTCTAGCAGAGAAAAGGAAGCATAGAATAAAAAGACTGGACAACATTCCAATTCTGCCTGGATGAATGAAGCTTAGTTACATTTCTCCCATTCATGAAGAAAGATGTGTTCAACTACCTCCATGTCCAGACACAGAACAGCTCCAGATTTTTGTTTAGAGGAAGGAACTGAGGCAGAAAAATGGTGGGGGTTTGGCACTAGGAGATTTGTTTTCAAGCTGATTTGTCTAGAGGGAAATCGTTGATACAGAGAAACTGATCTTCTTCTGAGGTATACACCAATGTGTTCAGATGAAATTTGTTAATAAAAGTTCTCAGAGCATTTATTTGAGACATTCTCATTACTTAACTGTGAATGAACATAAATTTGAGGTATATCAAATGTAACCATATACAAATATAGATAACGAATGCATATAAAATCAGCCAAATGCCAGTTTCCATAGTTAAGCAAGCAATTTTAAGACTATTTTCCATGGATAAAGATCAGTAAATATGAATTGAATGACACTTTTATGAGATTTTAATGGAAAAATGAGAAATATTACCATGATTTTTAAACTTCAAGTTGAATTTTCCTAAGAAAGTATTTCCTCTAAGAGGGAGGTAATACATTAAAGTTCATCATTGTTTTGTATTTCCACATTAGAATAATGATGTTAATCCTCTGAATACTTTGGAACAGAGATAAGGATATGTACATGAAGAGACTGGTGGAGAAAGTAATAGATCTGATAGTCCCAGTACCATCTGTCAGTCAAAAGAGCATTTCAACATTTTAAGTATGACAACAGTTCCAGTATTCTCCACCACTGCTTATTATGAAGGGAAAAAAAAGTTTATTTAGTGCATACTCATTAGGGACAGGACTGTGTCCAGCTACCATTTTTTATGCTCCCATTCCTAGTTCATTTACAAGATGTCTAATCATTTTGATGATTAAAAAGTGCTTTGGATATGTTTTAAAGTTCTTAAGAACTACAAACGCAAAGCTTAACTTTTTAAAACTATAAATATATACGATTACATATATACAATTTAATGTGCGAGCTGTCATAGGCCCAATCCTGTCCTGTGCCCTATGTTTTGCAAGGGCTATGATAAACAAATTCCATTTTCTAGATTATTTTGCCTTAGGTTCTGCTTTTAGAAGGTACTGGTGGAAGATCAGAAAGTGGAGAAAGGCAGAGCAGGAAACTGGTAGCTGCTGGCAGCTGCTTTAATAGTTATGGGGATAGGGCATAGTGAGAAAAAGCATCCTGTAGATGGTCCCATCCTTGATTAAAGCAGTACTTCTCTGCAAGATACAGACTGACTTTTCTTCACTGGAAAATTAATGTATCAGTCAGAGTTCAGTCAGGGAAACAGAGCTCTAACAGTGTAGTAGCAGGTGTAGGTTTGTGGACTCCAGCCCACGGGTGACCCATGCATCTGAATTTTAGGCATTACCCCTTCTTCCTGTTTGTTTCTCCATAACCATGTTTCCTCCCTTTTGCTTTCCCAGCATTTCCAACAACCATGTAACTAATTTCTTCAATTGAATTGCTTGTGTTTGAAATACCAAAAGGGCTTTCTGTTTCCCTGACTGAACTCTGACTGATACATTAATTCTCCAGTGAAGAAGATTCAAATGGGACACTTACTCAAAAGGCTGGAGTAAGAAGTTAAATTTCATAAAAAACATTTAAAAAAAATTAATGAGAGAAAGTCTTATATTTCATATTGTCCATAATACAGACATTAGGGGTTCAGTATTATCATTACCACAAAATGAAAAACTGTTCCAGTTTCGGAACACTAAACTTTCACAGTAAGATACTTATCTTTTGAGCAATGAGAAAGTTCTCTCTCTCTCTCTCTCTCTCTCTGTCTCTCTCTCTCTCTCTATATATAGGCTTATTACAAGTTATTCAAGCAACATAGAAAAATATAAAAAGAACAAAAAAATTGTTTTTAGCCACAGTCCTATCCATAAAGAAATCATCACCATTATAAGCAGGTAAAAATCATTCTGAAATTCATGTATATAAACATTAAAAAGGCTAGACATACAGACACAATAATTTTATTACAATGTAATTATGGTACGTATGCCACTTTCAATGAAAAAAATTAAACTGGTTTCCAGTGAAATAAAAGATAAAAAAGACTGCTATTCATTAAAAAAAAAAAAAAAAAAAAAAAAGGAAAAAAAATTAAGAAAACCTTAAGAAGCACTGCGTTAACGTCTAACATTGTTTCAAACTTTAAGGGTTCAAACACTTCCTCCCACTAGTCCCTTGCTTCATTTTTTTTTTAAGTTATATTATTTATTCTACTTTGGCAAAGTTTATACTATTTTAATTTTATTCTGCAGTTATAATTCTCATAGTTGTCAATAATTGTTTCTATATAGAGGATTTAATCTTCACTCTCAGTGCTTTTTATCAGGATTCTTCTTCGGTTATTCTGATTTATCTCCTGGTTTGCTGAATTTTACTACTCAATAAATGTTTCCAGGAAGGTCTTGAAGATGTTATATTCTCTGAGTTTTTTCATATTGGATAATGTCTATGTGTTGACTTTGGACTTGAATGGCAATGTGATCATGTTTAATATTTTTTGGTCATGTTTTTGTCTTTAGGACTTGGTTGACAAACGATGGCCCACAAGTAATACAAGCTTGAAGACATAAGTTTTATTTGGCATACATACTGTTTGTTGTTGTTAAGAGACAGGGTCTTGCTCTGTCACCCAGGCTGAAGTGCAGTGGCCTGATCATAGTCCTGTAACTTTGAACTCCTGGCCTCAACTGATCCTTCTCCCTGAGCCTCCTGAGTAGTTAGGATTACAGGTGCATGCCAAAAAGCCCAGCTAATTTTTAAACTTTTGGTAGAGACAGGGGTCTGCCTATGTTGCCCAGGCTGGACTTGAACTCCTGGCCTCAAACAATCCTCCCACCTTGATCTCCCAAAGCACGGAGATTACAGGCCCCCATTATGCCTGGCCTACATTATTTTAAAATATTTAATTAAAACTGATAAACCACTAGCAGACTAATCAAGGAAAAAAGAAGACACAAGTTACCAATACCAAGAATGAGAGAAGCAACATTATTACATATTCTAGAGATTAAAAAGAAATGGGGAATATTATAAACTCTGTGCCAATAAATTCAACAATCTAGATGAAATGGATAAATTTGCTGACAGACACAAACTACCAAATCTTGCTCAGGAAGAAAGACAAAACCTTAATTGCCTTATCTATTAAAGAATTTGAAAGTTCAAAACTTTCCTATTTATAAATAAGACTCCTGCCCCAGATGAATTAATTTGCAAATTCTATCAAACATTTAAAAAGGAAATAATATTATTATTATGCAGCCTCTTCCAGAAAATGGAACTTTCTCAACACATTCAATGAAGCCAATTTGACCCTGACATGATAAAATCTGAAAATGATATCGTAAGAAAGAAAACTACAGAGATCTATCCCTCATAAACACATATGCGAAAATCCTAAACAAAATTTAGCAAAGTGAATCAATCAATATATATAAAGGATATCATTGCCAAGTGGGGTTTATCCTAGGAATGTAGGGCTGGCATAACACTTGAAATGCAATCAAAGTAATTCATCATACTAACATCAGATTTTAAACTTTGAATATGATTTCTTATGTGTGAATTATACTTCAATAAAGCTGTTAAAATAATTGTTCAATTTTCTAAAATGTACATATCCCATTTAATAGTCCTTAATCTCAGTTTTGTTGAAAAACATGTAAAATTTGTCAATACTAGGCCAATCTTCCCCAAGGGCAGTAACAGCCTTCTGAATGGCAGGTGTTGCTCCCCTCCTGGTTGATCTTTTTTTTTTTTTTTTTTTTAAATCAGACTGTACTTGAACTTGCTTTTATTAATATTTATGGTACAAATTTCCTTCTGTTTCAGTGATGATTTCCTCCCAAACAGGTTTTTCCAACTGTTTTTTGTATTTGAAGTCACCATATGTAAACTTTGTTTGCTTTGGTACGGTTTGGGTAACTTCCTTGACTTTTTTCTCATCTTGTCTGAGACTTGCTTGAATTACAGTTGAAGACTGATTATTGGTCCTACTCATTTCTTTGTATCTAAATTAAATGGTGTGTGTTTATGTCACATTCGCAAGCACAAAGCGGAGAAAAGAGAATTCGAACAGAGGGTAAGAGTAGTCCTTGTATAACTACCCTGGTAATCAATTAGAAATTAAATTCACTGAAATAATATCTTTAGGGTTTGTACTGTTCTCATTTCACATAAAGCCGTGGAGATTTCTTCTGTCCTTGCTGAGATTTATTAACAGTAGGTAAGCCTCTTTGCTTTTTCCTTGATTTTCATTATAGGTCTGACACTTTCTCCTTCCATCTATTTACTTTTAAATTTGTAAGTACTGTCATCTTACTTTGCTCAAAATTGCTTTCAGGAAGGCAAAAAAAGGAGTTAAACATGACAGCAAACCGCTTAGGAAATTACTGTGCCTTTTGTTCGGTTAAAAATATTCTAATTCTGTTTGTTACTACTGAACTTTTGAGCCACTTTTACTAATTTTTCTGGGGTTGGAGTCATGTATTTTAAGTGACATATCCTGTACTAAGCTTCATACTGTTATTTTTACTGACATTACAAATTAGGCAATTATACATGTTTAGGTTTACAATTTAAATCTTTTCTGGGAACATCTAAACATTTTTCTCATGAATATATAACATGAATTAATCTTAACACATAATGGTCAAGGCTTTTTTATTTTATTTTATTTTTATTTTTGAGATGGAGTCTCACTCTGTCACCCAGGCTGGAGTGCAATGGCAAGATGTCAGCTCACTGAAACCTCTGCCTCCTGGGTTCAAGCGATTCTCGTGCCTTAGCCTCCCAAGTAGCTGGGATTACAAGTGCCCGCCACCATGCCCGGCTAATTTTTTTTTGTTTTTGGTAGAGACGGGGTTTCACCATGTTGGCCAGGCTGGTCTTGAACTCCTGACCTCTGGTAATCCGCCTGTCTCGGCCTCCCAAGGTGCTGGGATTACAGGTGTGAGCCACTGCGACTGGACAAGGGTTTTATTTATCGAAGATGAAAAATCTTATTTTGTGAAGCATAAACCAACAAGAATGAATAATACTTGCTTTACTAAAAGATAATGAGTAACTTTCTACATGATTCTTACCAGGTTCCACTTAAAAACTAGCTTTCTTGGGCCTTGTAATAATTCCATAGGTAAAACTAATCAGAGCTTCTTCAGATTTAGTTATTCCCCAAAGATCTGTTGCCTTCAGAAAAAATAAAAGCTATCAAGAATAAAACAATTTTAGGAAACGGAACCTGGGGTTACTGTTCAATGACTAAATCTGATTTTGCCTCGTGACTATTTTAAACTCTTTACAATAAAGGGTTTGACAACCCAAAAATATATTAAATTCTAAATTAAAAAACCAATAATTATATAGTTTTAAGCAGAAGATATCTTGGGTGTCTTAGAACAAAGAAAAGTTTTTAAGTAAATATCTAATAAAGACACAATAGAAATTATGTCATCTGTCTTGATTGTAAATAAGTAAATGTAGTTAATTTACTCCAGAAAATAATGACCAGGAAATACAGAAAACAGAAGTGGCTTCTCAAGCCTGCAGTATATCACAAGAACCGATAGAACTTTTTAATGATACTGATACAGAGGTTGCAATCCATGCGAATTTTGACTCAGTTAAGTATGTGTAACAGAGGCTGTACGGTTCCATAAACTACATCTTTATTTTCAAGAAAGGAAAAAACCCCAACAATAAAGCCTTAACACAGAAGCAATACTTACCAGTACCGGAATTTTGAACCTAATGTAAAATAATGTGCAAAAAAATTCTTTTGAGGTGGAAGTGGTCTGTCCAAACGGAAGAATGTGTGATGTTCTACACATGCTTTCCACAAATTTTTACATGCTCTGTAATTCACCATATTAAATCCCAATAATGTTTCTCTAGATTCATGCTGTAATAAATGACAAAATGCAGAGAATACCAAAAAAATGTCAGGATCTAATGCTCCATTTAATTTACTTTTGACAGATAAATTATTCTAGCCTTCTAAACACGAACTTGTTAATGATATAGATAGAATCTACAGGATCTTTTATCTAGGGTTTTTTGCTTATCCAATAAAAAGGCAATGAAGTATACGGAAAAGCCTGCAAAATCTGGACCTAATTCAGTCTTTTTTTTTTTTTTTTTTGAGACAGAGTCTTACTCTGTCACCCAGGCTAGAGTGCAGTGGTGCAATCTTGGCTCACTGCAACCTCCGCCTCATGGGTTCAAGTGACTCTTGAGCCTCAGGGTCCCGAGTAGCAGGAATTAAAGGCATGCACCACCAAACCCAGCTAACTTTTTCTATGTTTAGTAGAGACGGGGTTTCACCATGGTGGCCAGGCTGGTCTTGAACTCCTGACCTCAAGTGATCTACCTGCCTTGGCCTCACAAAGTGCTGGAATTACATCATGAGCTCCCGTGCTGGCCTTGTTCATTCATATTACAACTCTTAGGAACTTTTACCTTAGATCATAGTTAGAAATGAGCTCAAACTTTTAATATGTATCTGTTTTCAACATTAGCTATGACTCTGTTTCAAAATATAATTCTAGGCCATAAATTAAATGTTAAAATACATCATCACAACTTTTAACAATATCCCTAATTTAAAATATCTGTCGAGATTGTAAATAAGAACATTCAGCAGCTCTGAACACTATTACATAATTCAAATTTTAAAATTAGTACTAAAATAATTTTCCATTTTCTTGAACACTGGTACAGATTTCTAAATAAATAATGTCATTAAAGTAAACCATATATAGCAACATTCACATCCCATAATTGCACAGCTCTGATTTTCACACAATAAATGCAACCATTTAACCTTTACCCAGTTCCAGAAATGGATCATTACCACCGCAGAAGTATCCTTTATCTCCCCTTTCTACCAGATTACCTTCCCAAAGTTAATCACTCTTCTGCCTTTATCACCATAGAATAGTCATGCTTGTTTTTGAACTTTATTGTACATACATGGAATCACACATATGTGTCTTTAGGTCTGGCTTTTGTTCAGCATTATGTTTCTGATATAAATTCAAAGTTTGTGAAGCAGCAATTCGCTCATTTCCACAGTACTCTATTATAATGAATTTAATAGTTAACTTATCCACTTTACTGTTCACAGACATTTGATATTTCTAGTTTGGGGATATAAGAAGAATGCAGCCATGCATATTTCTGTATGTTCTCTGGTGTACACATATGCACATTTTTGTTGCTGGGTCATCTGATGTACGCATATGCTCAGCTTTGGTAGATAATGCCCAACAGTTTTCCAAAATGGGTAGATCAATATACACTCCCTCCCACCAGTAGCATATGTGCCATATATTCACAAACTACTGGTTTATCAATTTCTTTCCCCTTACTGTTCTGTTGTGTATGTAGAGGTAGCATATTTTGGTTATACTTTGAACCTCCTTTATAATTACTGAGGTTCAATGTTAATGGCCACGTGGATATCCTCAATTGTGAACTGTCTATTCAATTCACTGGCATATATTTCTATCAGGATGCATATAAAACCAAGGATTCTGTGTGTATTACATAATGTTCTATACTGTTTCACTCTCTTAGTGATATCTTTTGATGAAGAGAGTTATTAATCTTAACACAGTCCAAATCATCAATCTTTTAAGGGTATGAAGGTTTCCTTCTATGTCCGGTTAAAGAAATCCTTGCCCATCAAAAGTTCATTAAGATATCTCCCATGACTAATACATAATAAAATGCCCATGTATAAAGTATTAAACTATCATATCAGAAGGAAACATGCTTAAAACATCACTTCTTGATTACCAGAAAATTAAGTCTTACTTATGGTTAATAGTTGTTTTGTTTGTACTAACATATATAGTTTATATGTTTTACCATATGCCATAAACATTATGCAAACTAAGAGAAAATGTCTCAGCTACTGTGATGCACTAATGCTTCTCACTATCAGCATCTAAGATGCATATATATTCACGCATTTTGACACTTGGTATACTTTTCAAAAAGTCTGTAAGTAATTTCCATATTCTATCATTATATTTGAAATGTAACAAAAATTTTTCCAGCCCAATTTCTAAACAATACACAAAAAAAGTTGTACTGAGAGATAAGTATATTGTATGAAGTTTGGGTATTTAAAAACAAAGAGATGTTTTAGAAAGACGACATTAACAAGGCCATCTTTTGCAGAGTATGCCTGTATACTGTCTTTTTTTTTTTTTTTTTTGAGATGGAGTCTTGCTCTGTTGTCCAGGCTGGAGTGCAGTGGCGCGATATAGGCTCACTGCAACCTTCACCTCCTGGGATGGAGTCTTGCTCTGTTGTCCAGGCTGGAGTGCAATGGCGCGATATAGGCTCACTGCAACCTTCATCAAGAGATTCTTGTGCCTTAGCCTCCCAAGCAACGGCAAATACAGGTGTGTGCCACCACATCCAACTATTTTTTTGTATTTTAGTAGAGATGGAGTTTCGCCATATTGGCCAGGCTGGTCTTGAACTCCTGGCCTCAAGCAATCCACCCACCTTAGCCTCCCACAGTGCTGGGATTACAGGCGTGAGCCACCGTGCCTGGCCTGTATACCATCTTTACTTTCTTTTCTCCTATCAGACAGGTTGTAATGTGCCTATGCTGTAACAAAGTCTGAGGAAGGCATATCTTACCAAATAGCATGAAAATCTAATCATCATGCTTATGAACTACAAAAGGATCCCTGTATACTGTCTTTAATCAATTGTCAGTTAGATATTGTTGCTGTTATCACTTATTGGTAAACACACTTTTAACTGGTATACTACTTCAGAAAATGAGTGTGAGGATTCAGTGATATGAAAATGACCGGTCTTTTACCAGGCACGTAGTAAGTTCTCAATAAAGCCTGGATATTATAACTATTATTAATAACAATATTATGATGGGATATTATTAGAAGTTAAATTAGAAAAGTTGACTTCTACAGTGCCATCTACGATTACTTAAAGTAAAATATTTGCCCTCTGGTTTCCAGATAACAGTATTATATTTTAATCAGCTAAATTTTAAAACATGTAAAAGAATTTCCATTAGCAGCATTAGTCATAATATCCCCAACCTGGAAATGGCAAAGCTGTCCATTAACAGCAGAATGAATTAATAATTTATGGCATAGTCATTCAGAGGAATACCATACATAAGTGAAACGAACTAATGTTATATGCAACAACATGGATGAATCTCACAAAAAATGTTAAGGGAAAGAAGGCAGACAGTAAAGACAACAACTGCATAATTTCATTTTTTAAAGTTCAAATATAAGCAAATTAATCCATGGTCATACAAATGAGAGTAATGTTTACCTTCCAGGAGGCTTAATGACTGGAAGTGGGCATCAGCTCCAGCAGCAACATTTCAAGCATCTGGGGTGCTGGTAAAGTTCTACATATTAGAAGGAGGTACATATCCTACATATCTTGGAGGTGCTGATATGGATATGTTCACTTCATCAAGTTGTGTACTTAAAATATGCACATTTTCGGTATTATATTTTATTTCAATAAAAATTCTCTTGAAAAAAATCCCTTTATATTTTATGAACATAAATGATAAACCACAGTTTATAATCACTTAGTAGATCAACACAACAGAGCTGATTCAAAGACTTTCTTTATTTTTCAAGAGGCAGTAGTGTCCTGCTCTGTTGCCCATGCTGCAGTACAGTAGCACAACCATTGCTCATTGCAGCCTTGAACTCCTGGGCTCAACCTATCCTCCCACCTCAGCCTTCCAAGCAGCTGAGATAACAGGTAGAAGCCATCACTGTAGCCAAAAGCTTTTTTTGTTTGTTTGTTTTTGGAGACAGGGCCTCCCTATGTTATCCAGACTAGAGTACAGTGGTGTGATGATAGCTCATTGCAGCCTTGAATTCCTGGGCTCCAGAGATCCTCCCACCTCAGCCTCCTGAGTAGCTGGGACTAGAGGCACACATCATCACACCTGGCTAATTTTTTTTTCCTTTTTTTTTTTTTTTGTAGAGACAGTGTCTCACTAAGTTGCCAAGACTGGTCTGAAACTTCTGGTCTCAAGTGATCCTCCCACCTCAGCCTCTCAAAGTGCTGGGATTATAGGATTGAGCCACTGTGGACAGCCCCAAAGACATTTTTAAGGTTTCAAATACATTTTACACACATACACATACAACCATCTTGAAATCTGCACTAATCTGCCAAGATTTCTCAGATTTCTAAGAAATAATGTAAATCAAAGGATAAGGTTAGTTTGATTTAATGAAACACATAAAATCATTTACAAGATGAAATTATTTGCAACACCATACTTTCCATGACAACCCAATTTGTTATTTTTAATATATAAAGCCATTACCACTCCAACAAAGGGAGGCAACGTGTTATAAGTTCATGAACTTGTAATACTCAGCTCCCCTAAAACGAAATGAACTTATATACGAAAGGAAGTACTAGAGATTTAGTAGGGGAAAAGGGATATATGAAATGCTCATTTGCTGCCCTCCATACAGGGACCCCGAGGTTTTCAATGAACATCATGTGTGAGAAATCAGTTTCTAAGCTCGAGAAACAGCAAGAGGAGTATCTAGAAGAACTTTAAATGAGAACCACATACACACTGGAAAAACAAGTACATTTTGTTATAACAAGTGAATTCATTACCTCAGCAGGCAGTTATCCATAGTATTAATTGCACTTTCACTTGTACTAATAGAAAACTTCTGTCATGAATGGGTATTTCTTAAAAGGCTTCATTTACATCAATAATTATTAAATCAGTACTCACCAATTCTTTTCTAAGTTGAATAAAAAACTGTTTGCACTTAAAAGAAATTTTTACAATCTTCAACCTGGACAAAAGAGAATAAATTATTCAAAGTATTGCATAATGATAAAAATATTAACAAATTACAAAAAATATTTTACATGTATATTTAGTAATACCTAAACATTTTATCATATATACATACACATAGTACATAAAGAATTGAAAGTTTTTGGTGCTTCGTGGAAAAAATTAGTATTTGTGTTCAACTGAGGAAAATTTTGTATCTACAGAAACACTTAAAAACGGATGTCACAAATTAAAATTTCAAAAAATATCACTAACTTAGTTGTTTACTCTCTGCAAATTTATAAGCAAGCCTTGGAAAAATGTAAGATTTAATTATTTTATGCAACAACCCTAAAAACACTTTTAATTTTAAAAAGCATTAAATTTTAAAAAGTTACCTTTCTACACCACCTTTCTTCTTAAACGCAACCCACATAATGCCATAAGAGTTCCCAAAGCCTTATTAGTACAATCAGTATAAGCCAAGTCATTTTACCTCATTCAAACCATATAATAAGTAACACAGTAAACACAGTCTTTTTAAACTTTAAGACATAGAGGTAGTAAGACTAAAGAGATTTGATCTTACTGAGCAAAATATCCTTCAGGATCCTGTCTCAATCTTCTAAGTAAATATATTCATGATAATTCTAAGTCTGAATCTTCATGGCTTATGGCCCTATCTATCCAAGAAGCTCTCAGCATTCTCAAAGAATAAACTTCTCACACTTTAATCACTTGAAGAGGCAAATGCATGAGTGAACTTCAAGCATGCATGTTCGGAGTAGGGAAGAAGAGATTTGTTTAGGCTTCTGATTTGAAAATTTTGTATTTTACTTTTGGATACTGAGCTTTCACTTGACAGGGATATAACAACATGGGAAAAATATTCTGTCATAGAGATTCTGTCATAGACAGAGGGCATTATTTCCAGAAGCAAAAAAAAAATAAAAAATAAAAAATAAAAATTTACTGTATTTATGGGAACAAAAGGCAGGTGCCTCAATTCAAAAAATCCTATGAAGACATACTGATATTTCAGAAGTTAGACAACAAAAAACACTGTTCATTTCTAAATGATCAAGAGAAAGGAAATCTAGGTCGTTTCAAATCACCTTAATTTCAAAAATTCCCAGGAAGGTATCAATCAATGAACAAAAATCTTTTCACTGAATGTTCTCTGTTGTACAATATATATTTTGTATAACTTTTATTTTCTTATAAATGTATTTTGTGTGACTTGTATTTTCTACAAAGTTTTTTTCAGAAATTTACCAATGTACAAATTAAAAATCTTTCAAACAGTATCTATTTTATATAGCAGTAATATAGCTATAACCGTTTTCTTTTGGCTACTATATGCCTGGTTTATTTTTTTCAATGTTTCTGTCATTTTGTATAACATTTTAGGTATGTCTCTTGTAAACAGTATAAACATTGATTTTTTTTTAACTGGAACAATCCCTTCTAGTAGTTAATAAATCATTAGACATACTACGCATTTTTCACATGACATCAGAGTTTTTACACTGACTTTACATTTCAGTTTAAGGTTTGCCTTTGTCATCTTAAAATGTATCCTATTACAGACACAGTTTCACTATGTTGCCCAGCCTGGCCTCAAACTCCTAGGCTCAAGTGATCCTCCTGCCTCAGCCTCCTGAGTAGCTGGGACTACAGGTGTATGCCACTGCATATGGCTCAGACTGATTTTTAAAAATTCAGTTTGAATGATCCAAAATATATGAAACAATAATAAGTACTTGAAAAGACACTCATTATCATTAGCCAGCAGGGGAATGCAAATAAAAACTACAATGAGATACTACTTTACACCCACAAGAATGGTTATAATAAAAAATACAGATAACAAGTGCTGGTGAGAATTTGGAGAAATTAAACCCACATGCAATGCTGGTGGGAACGTAAAATGATGCAGCCATGTTTGAAAACAGTTTAGCAAACCCAAGTATTCCACTCCTAGATACATACACTCAAGAAAAATGAAAACATATGCCCACACAAAACTTGTACAAATGTTCAGAGCAACATAATTCTTACTAGCCCAAAAGCGGACAAAACTGGTGATATAAATGTGGTATAACTATAAAATGGAAAATTATTCAGCAATAAAGGGGAAAGTAAAATGGATACATACTACAATGTGGATGAACCTCAAAAATGAATGAAAAAAATCAATCACAAAAGACCACATAGCACATGATCTCATTCAATATTAATATAATATATAGAATAGGCATATCTATAGAGATACATGATAGTGATTAGTGATTGTCTAAGACTTCTGGCAAATAAAAAGCAGAGAAAGGAACAGGGAATGACTCCTAATAATTACAAGGTTATCTTTTAGGGGTAATATAAATGATTCAAAATTAGATTATGGTGATGCTGTCCCTGAAACTATACCACAAACCATTAAACTGTATACATTAATAGGCAAATTTATGGTATGTAGATTATATCAATAAAGTTATTTAAAAATTCAGTTTGATGTTTTCAATATGAATATCCAACACATTTACAGTTTTGATAATAACTAACATACTTGGATTTATCTCTGCTGTAATATTTTTTTGCTACTTGTCCAAAGTTTTCTGTTTCTACTGGAATGCCAATTCCAGTAGATCATATAACTATTCTATATAACTATTTTATATCATACAACTATTTTATACTGTTTTACTGATTAACTTTCACATGGTTTTGGAAGGCAGCTAGGCTCACCATTACACCACCAATGCATTTTTTCATTTTCCCTTTTAAGCATTTTATTATGTATAACTGACATGCAAAATGAACATATTTAAAGTATATACTTTGGTAAGTGTGACGTATGTATGTACTTATCAAATCATCATCACAGTCAAGATAGTGAACATATCTATCATTTCCAAAAGATTCCTTCTGCCACACTATAATCTTCCTCTAGAACTCCAACACAGCAACCCATCCCGCCTACGTAACCACTGACCAACTTTGTGTCCCTACAGATGGAATTTTCTAGAATTTATATAAATCGAAGCATAGAGTATGTATTTTTCATCTGTCTTCTGTCACTCTGCTTGATTATTTAGAGATTCATCTGCATTGTGTTTTTCACTAAATATTTTCTCCACTTTGCCGAGGAGCATTCCATTCTATGGATATACCACAACATGGATGGAAATAGCCATCACTTCATGACGAACATTTAAGTTGTTTCTAGTTTTTGGCTATTACAAATAAAGTCACTTTGAACACATGTGTGCAAGTCTTTGTATGAACATTTGCTTTAATTTCTGTTGGTCAAATACTAGGTAGGAGTGAAACAGCTAGGTCATATGGTAGATATATTTCCAACTTTTTAAGAAACTACAGAAGAGTTTTCTAGACTAGTTAGACCATTGTATATATTATAAGAATATACTCATTCTAGTCTCCTTAATGCTTACTACTTGCATGGTACACCTTTTTATCTCTGAAAATAAAGCCAATCGCTATATGTATATTCTTATCTACAAGGAAAGCCATTATACTTTTTTCTTCCCCATTTGTTTGCCTTTTATTCCTTTTTCCTTTTTCTTTTCTAAAACACTGGTAAGGACCTGGTGTACAAAGCTGAAGAGAAGTAGTGACACGAAGTATATATTTTCCTGATCTTACATAAAAAGCATTAAGACTGTCACCATTTTGTACAATATTAGCAGATTTTTTGTAGATGCCCTTAATCAAAATGGAAAGTGCCTCTTATTTATAGTTAGCTATGTCTTTATTTTTTTATCATGGTCAATTTTGTCAAATTCTTTTTCTGCATCTATTGAAATACTCAAATGTTTTTTCTATGTTATTATAATAATATGGTTAATTATACTGATTGACTTTCAGATGTTAAAGCAATCTTACATTCTTAAAATAATCCCCATTTGAACATGATGAATTGTCATTTTTATATATTACTCAATAGAATCTGCTAAACTTTTATTAGGTATTTTTGCATCTATGTTCATGAGTAACTGCAGTTTTCTTTCCTTGTAAAGTCTTAGCCTGGTTTTAACATCAAGGTAATAATCACATAAAACATGTTCCTTCTTTATTGTCTAAAAGAGCTTATGTAGAACTGGCCTTACTTCTACTTCAAATGTTCGACAGAATTCACAACAAGGGGCCTGGAGCTCAAATGTTCAAAAGGTTTCTAATTACAATTTCAACTTCTTTAATTGATACAGATAGATTCAAGTCTCTTTTCTTCTCAGGTCATTTTTTAGTTTGTCTTTCAAGGAATTTGCACATTTAATCTACGGTGTGAAATTTATTAATGACATTTGTATTAGTCCATTCTCACACTGCTAATAAAGACATGCCCAAGACTGGGTAATCTATTGGGGAAAGAGGTTTAATTGACTCACAGTTCAGCATGGCTGGGGAGGCCTCAGGAAATTTACACTCATAGCACAAGGCAAAGGGCAAGCAAGGTACTTTATTCACAAGGCAGCAGGAAGGAGAAGTGCAAGCAGGGGAAATGCCAGATGCTTATAAAACCATCAGATCTCATGAGACTCACTCATTATCAGGAGAACACAAAGGGGGAAATTGCCCCTATGATTCAATTACCTCCACCTGGTCCCACCCTTGACACATGGGGATTATGGAGATTACAATTCAAGGTGAGATTAGTGGCAGTGGTGGTGGGGGGGGGCGCAGGACACAGAGACAAGCCATATCAATATTCAAACATTCAAATCTGCTCACAATATTATTTTATTATGTTTTTAATGTATGTAGGGTCTGTAATGATATCCCCTTTCATTCTGGATACTGGTACAGCCAAACTTTAGATATACTTAGGGCTTAGTTTCAGACTACCACAATAAAGCGAATACTGTGATAAAGTGAGTCACACAATTTTTAAATTTCTCAGTGGATATAAAAGTTATGTTTACACTATACTGTAGTCTATTAAGAGTTCAATATACTATAGTGAAAACAATTGGTATAATAAAAAATCAGAGTAATTTGTAAAAAATTCTAATGATCATCTGAGCCCTCAGGAGTTGTAATCTTTTTGTTGGTGGAGGGTCTTGCCACAATGTGGCAAGACCACATTGCCAAATGCTATTTGATAGCATTTACCTACAATAGAACTTCTTTCAAAACAGTCAATCCTCTTGACCCAGCTGCTGCTTTATCATGAAATAGTCTATATCCTTTGTCATTTAAACAATGCTCACAGCATCTTCACCAATAGTATATTCCATCTCAAAAAAATCACTTTCTTTGCCATCCATAAGAAGCAAATCCTCATCTATTCAAGTTTTATCATGAGATTGCAGCAATTCATCCCCTACCTCATCTTCGGACTCCACTTCTAATAATAATTCTCTAGCTATTTCCACCCCACCTGTAGTTACTTCCTCCACTTAAGCCCCTCAAAGTCATCTATGAGGGTTGGAATCAATTTCTTCCAAATTCCGGTTAACATTGCTACTTTGACCTTCTACTATGAACCATGACTGTTCTCAATGGCATCTAGAATGGTAAATCATTTCCAAAAGGTTTTCAACCTACTTTTCCCAGATCCATCAGAGAAATCATCCTCAATGGCCACTACAGTCTTACAAAATATGTTTCTTAAAAAAGACTTGAAAGTCAAAACTACTCCTTGATCCATCAGCTACAGAATTCATATTGTGGCAGCAAACATGAACCTCCTTGCTATCTCTAACAGAGCTCGTGGGTGGCAAGATGCATTGATTGTCAATGGGCAGTAATATTCAGAAAGGAATCTTTTTCTAAGCAGTAGGACTTAACAATGGGCTTAAAATATTCAGTAACCTATGCTGTAAACAGATGTGTGGTCATCCAGGCTTTGACGTTCCATTTCTAGAACACAAGTAGGGTAGATTTAGGACCTAGCATTTACAGAATGGTAAATGAGCACTGGCTTCAACTTTATTCCGTAACAAGAGACTCAGTCAGTCTTTTGAAACATTGAAGCCAGGTATTAACTTCATCTATGATAGTCCTAGATGGCATCTTCTTCCAACAGAAGGCTGTTTCATCTACACTGAAAACCTGTTGCTTAGTGTAGCCATTCATCACTTAGCTAGATAGCTAGATATTCTGTGTAACTTGCTGCTTCACTTTGAACTTTTATGTATGAAGATGGCTTCTTTCCTTAAGCCTCATGAACCAACCTGCACTAGCTTCAAACTGTTCTTCTGCAGCTTTCTCACCTCTCTTCTCAGTCTTCACATAATTAAAGAGAATTAGAGTCTTGCTCCGGATTAAGCTTACGGGAATGTTGTGGCTGGTTTCATGTATCCACACCACTAAAATATTCTTCATATCAACAATAAGGCTGTTTCACTTTTGTATCATTTGGGTGTTCAATGGAGTAGTACTTTCAATTCCTTCAAGAACTTTTCCTTTGCATTCACAATTTGGCTAATTGGTGCAAGAGGCCTAGTTGTTGGTCTGTCTGGGTTTTTGACACGCCTTCCTCACTAAACTTAATCATTTCTAATTTTTGATTGAAAGTGACAAAAGTGCAACTCCTCCTTGCACTTGATCACTTACAGACCACTGAAGGGTTATTAATTGGTCTAATTTCTATATTGTTGTGTCTCAGTGAACAAGGACTTCCAAGGAGAGGAAGAGAGACAGGAACGGCCAGTCAGTGGGGCAGAAAGAACCAATATTAATACAATATCTATCACTTAAGTTTGCTGTCTTATGTAGGTGTGGTTTGTGGCATGCCAAAACAATTACAATACTAAGATCAAAGATCACTGACACCATGACATATATAATAAAAAACTTTGAATTATTGTGAGAAATACCGAAATATGACACAAAGACACAATGTGAGCACACGCTGGTGGAAAAACAGCACCAACAGAGTTGTCTGATGCAGGGATGCCACAAACCTTCAATTTGACCATTTGCATGTCTTTGTTTCTGAGAAATGTTTATTTTAAAACATGAATTATTAGGCTGGCTTTTGCTGTTGGGTTCCTTGTTATTCTGGATACCAGGCCCTTGTTGGATGTACAATTTGCAAATATTTTCTCCAATTCTATAGGTTGTCTCTATACTCTTGTCAACTGTTTCTTTTGCTGTGTAAAAGCTTTTTAGTTTGATAGTCCCATTCGATTATTTCCGTTTCTGTTGCCTGTACTTTTAAAGACCTACCCATAAAATCTTTGCCTAGATCAATATTCTGAAGCATTTCCTCTGTGTTCATTTAGCAGTTTTATAGTTTCAGGTCTTACATGTAACTCTCTAATCCATTTGGAGATGATTTTTGTATATAGTGAGATAATGGTCTGGTTCCATTCTTCTGCAATAGATATCCAGTTTTCTCAGTACCATTTATGGTAAAGGGTGTCTGTTCCCTACTATATGTTCTAGGTGCTGTTGTCAAAATTCAGTTGGCTGTAAATACATGGATTTATTTCTGTGTTCTCTATTCTGTTCTGTTGGGTGTATGTGTCTATTTTAATACCAGTACCATGCAGTTGTGAATACTGCAGCTTCACAGGGTAATTTGATGTCTTCCGTCTTTATTCTCTTGACTTAGTATTGTTTTGGCTATTCAGGATCTTTTAGGGTTCCATATGATTTTTTTTTTTTTTTTTTCTTAATAGAGACAAGGTCTCACTGTGCCATCCAGGCTGAAGTGCAGTGGTATGATCATAGCCCACTGCAACCTTAAAGAGCTGGGCTCAAGTGATCCTCCCACCTCAGCTTCCAGAGTAGGTAGGACTACAAATACATGCCAGTATGCCCAGCTAATTTTAAAAAATATTTTTTATAGAGACAGGTCTCACTATGTTGCGGAGGCTGGTATTAAACGCCTGGGCTCAAGCAATCCTCCTGCCTTGGCCTCCAAAAGCGCTAGGATTACAGGTGTGAGCCACTTGGCTCCCCACCCATATGAATTTTAGAATTGCTTTTTCTATGCCTGTGAAGAATGTCATTGGTATTTTGACAGACATTGCATTGAATTTGGAGAATGCTTTGGGTAGTGTGGTCATTTTCACAATATTAATTTTTCTAATTAATGAGTATGAGATGTTTTTCTACTTTTTTTTCTGTTCTCTTCAATTTTTTTCCATCAGTGTTTTGTAGTTTTTGTTGTAGAGATATTTCACCTCCTTGGTTAAGTTTATTCCTAAGTATAACATTTGGTAGGTATTGTAAATGAGATTGCGTTATTGATTTCTTTTCCAGCTATTATTGGTGTATAGAAATGTAACTGATTTTTGTACATTAATTATGTTCCCTGCAACTTAACTGAATTCATTTAATAGTTCTAAGAGACTTTTAGTGGAGTCTTTAGGCTTTTCTTTATGATCAGGTTTTCTGCAAAGAGGAACAATTTGACTTCCTGTTTTCCCATATGGATGGCCTTTATTTTATTCTCTTTTTTGACTGCTCTGGCTAGGACTTCTAGTACTATGTTGAATAAGAGTGGTCAGCATGGGCGTCCTTGTCTTCTTTTAGTTCTTAGAAGAAAAGTTTTCGGCTTTGACCTGTTCTGTATGATGTTAGCTGTGGAACTGTCATTTATGGCTTTGATTGTGTCAAGATATGTTTCGCCTCTATCTAATTTGTTGAATTTTTTGTTTTTATCATGAAGGGATGTTGAATTTTATCAAATGCTTTTTATGTGTCTACTGAGACGAATGTATGGTTTTTGGTTTTCAATCTGTTGATGTGAAGTATTTCACTTACTGGTATTTGTATGTTAAACAATCCTTGCATCCTGGAAATAAACTCCGCTTGATCACATGGAGATACGTGAAAAGTGTATCTTTTTCGCGTATCATTGAATTTGCTTTGCTAGTATTTTGTTGAGGAATTTTTTCATCTATGTTCATTAGGAATACTGGCCAGTAGTTTTTTCTGTCTTTTCTTTTTTTTTCAGGCAGGTCTCACACTGTCGCCCAGGAGGAACTTCTGAGCACAAGTGATCCTCCTGCCTCAGTTGCCTGAGTACCTAGAACTACAGGCATGTGCCACCACACCTGGATAATTCTTTCTTTTTTTGTTGTTAGTTGATTTTTATCACTTCAAAAAATAGAAGCTTCAATTTGTTGATCCTTTGTATTATTTTTACAGTCTCTACTTTATTTAGTTCTGCTCTGATCTTTATTGTTTTTTCTTCTACTAAATTTGGGGCTTGGTTTGTTCTGGCTTTTCAAGTTCCTTGAGATGCATCATTAAACTGCTTATTTGAGCTCTTTCTACTTTTTTGATGTAAGCATTTATTGCTATAAACAGCCCTCTTAGCAATGCTATTCCTGTATCTCATAGGTTCTAGTATGTTATGTTGCTGTTTTTGTTTCAATAAATTTTTTTATTTCTGTCTTAATTTCTTAATTGACCCAATGGTCTTTCAGGAGAGTGTTATTTAATTTCCATGTATTTGTACAGTTTCCAAAGTTCCTTGTAATTGATTTCTAGTTTTACTCCATTGTGGTCTGAGAAGATAATGGATATAATTAGTATTTAAAAATTTTTTGAGACTTGTTTTGTGGCCTAACATATGGTCTTTCCTGAAGAGTATTCCACGTGCTGGGGTGAAGAATACATATTCTGCAGCTGTTGGATAAAATGTTCTCTAAATGTTTATTAGGTTCCTTTGGTCTACAGTGTAGGTTAAGTCCAATGTTTGTTTTCTGTCTAGATGATCCGTCCAATGGTGAATCTGGTGTGCTGAAGTCCCCAACTACTATTGTATTGGAGTCTGTTTCTCTATCTTTAACAATATTTACTTCATATATCTGGGTGCTCCAGTGTTAGGTACATATTTTCAATTGTTATATCCTTTTGCTGAATTGATCCCTTTATCATTTGATATTGACCTTCTTTGTCTCTTTTTATGGTTTTTTACAAAGTATATTTTGTCTAAAATAACTGCTTCCGTATGCTTTTAGTTTCCATTTACATGGGATTTTTCCTTTCCTTTACATTTAGTCTATTGTGCTTTTTTACAGGTGAAGTCGAGTTTCTTGTAGGTAGCATAGAATTGGGTCTTGATTTTTTACATCCATTCAGCCAGTGTCTAAGTTTTAATTGGAATTTAAACCATACACATTCAATGTTGTTAAGTGATATGTAAAGATTTATTCTTGTTATTCTGCTAATTATTTTCTGATTGTTTTGTACATCCTTTACTCCTTTCATCCTCTCTTGTTGTTTCCCTTGATTATTTGGTGTGTCTGTGGTTTTTTTTTTTTTTTTTTTTTTTTTTTTGGAGTAATAACCTTTGACTCCTTTCTTTTTCTCATCTACTCTAGATGTATCTTATCTGCTCTGCCAGGGAATTATATACTTTTGTGCATTTTCATCATAGTACATAGTATCCTTTCACTTTCAGATGTAGGGCTCCCTTAAGCATTTCTTATAGGATCCATCTAGTGGCAATGCATTCTCTCGATTTTTGCCTATCTGAGAAAGACTTTATTTCTACTTCATTTTTGAAGGATAGATTTGCTTGGGTGATGTATCCTCAGTCAGCATTTTTATTGGTTTAGCTGCACTTTGAATATATCACCATATTCCCTCCTGGCCTGTAAGGTGTTTGATGAGCAATCTGCCATTGGTCTGATGGGGATTCCATTATGTGTGACTTGATCCTTTCCTCTTGCTATTTTTTGACTTCTGTCTTTGATTTTTAACAATTTGACTACAAAGTGCCTTGGAGGAGACCTTTTTGGGTTGAATGTCTATGGGGTTCTTTGAGCTTCTGGTATCTTAATGTCTCTACTTCTTGCAAGAGTTGGGAAGCTTTCAGCTAGTATTTTCCTAAATAAGTTTTTTTTTATGCCTTTGCCCAACTCTTCTGAAATTTTCAAAATTCAAATATTTGGCTGCTTTACAGAGTTCCATGTCATTCAGGCTTTTTTATCCTTTGAAAAAAATTACTAGGTTATTTCCAAAGACCTGTCTTCAAGTTCAGAAATTATTTTTACCACTTAATCTAGTCTATTGTTGATGCTTTCTACTGTATTTTTTACTTCATTCACTGAACTCAGTTCCAAGATCTGTTGGCTTTTTAAAAAAAATATATTTCAGCTGAATTTCTCATTCAGATTATGAATTGTTTTCTTGATATCTCTGTATTGTTAAGCTGTCTTATATCTCACTGCATTTTTAAAATATCATTATTTTATTTTTCAGGCATTTCATTATTTCTTCTGTCCTTACGTTGATATCTGCACATCTGGTGTAACAGGTGCTTCTTCCAATTTTATGAATTGGCTGTAATAGGAACAAATTTTTTCTTCTGATGTACCTATAGTGTTGGCTGGATTGGGTAGGGTGCTCTGGCTTTGGTTCTGGGTGGGTGAAGTAGCATAGTCTTCACATTATTTATTTGGCTCTAGTCAGTGTCAGAGGTGTCTGTGAGTTCCTCAGTAGCTTAGGGTGTAGAGGCTGTGGTGAAGCTGTACTGGGTATGGAAATGCCAAGTAGGCTGGTTCATGGGCACCAGCTGTGGTGATGGCAGGCTGGGCACGCCAGTTCTTGGGTCTCCAGGTGGTATGCATGGTGCCAGCAGTATCAGTGGGCTACCCCTTGGGGTCCTGAGCTGTGCATGTGGGGGACAGTAGTGGTAGAGGCAGGGTGGAGGGGCCCATCCCTGGGCCCCTGAGAAGTGCCCACAGGTGCCAGGGGCAGGCAAAGAAGGTCCATTATTGAGCCCCTGAAAGGTGTGTGTGTGTGTGTGTGTCAGTAGCTGCAGGTATGGCCAGCCAATGCCTAGACCCCAACAGTGCCTGGAGATGGTGGCTGAGGGTAAGGCAGCACTTCTATCGTCAGGCCCTTGGATGTTGTGTGAGGGCCCTCACAGTTGTACTAAGTGGGGTAGGTCAATCTCTAGGTTCCTGAATGACATATACAGATGCCAGCAGCTGAGATGGTCCTGTGTTCAGGCCCTTGATGTTGTCACTGGTGATGGTGGACAGGGCATGTAAATGTCCATGTCCCTGGAAGGTGTGCTCAGGTAGGCCAGTCCTTAGCCTCCCTGAAGGCACGTGCAGCTGTACAGTGGTCCTGCTGCTGGACAATGAGTTGCTGTCAATGGTAATGTTCCTGTGCAGGCAACTCTGAGGCTATGGTGAGCACATGCTTCATCTCTCTTTACGATGGGTACAGCCTCCCTGGCATACCGCACTGCCCATTTCCCAGGGTGAATGACAATGTAAGAGATGCAGTTTTGAGGATCTAAGCTACATCTTGGGTGCAGTTAGTATTGCAACTTTGCAGCCCTCTGTGTGGACACGGAGGGTTGTCAATGGGGTCTGAGAGATGTGGAAATGCAGGAGCTACTGGGCCTCACTGCAGGATGTATTCTGATGGGGGCTGAGCTCTCAAAATGGCACTGTGTTGCAACTGCCCTGGGTCTTAGGGGGTGTGCAGAGGGAGTGTAAACTCCCTCTCTGAAACAATGCCATGGTGTGGACTTCAGGCAGCTCCCTATGCTAGTTTCACGGCCCATGAGGGCCAAGGGGCTCTCTCATGTAAGTAGGACTGCAGTAATCTTTGGTGCAAATGTGAACTATTGAGGATTTCTTGCTTACCTTTTCCCTGCAATGGGCAATTCCTCCTGGCTCTCAGGTGATCCTGGCTAGGCAGGCTACTTTGCTTCCCTCTCCTGTGTGTCAGAGGTTCCCTGTCACTTCCTTGCTGAATTCTTCTCTTCTCTTTTAAATGTCCTATTCATTGTGTGTTTATCTACTTGCTGATTTGGTCCTCTTTGTGGAAGACACCAGTGCCTCTGTCACTCTAGTCAGCCATTTTGAAGCTCCCTCCCTGTTTTCTTTTCTTTCTGTAGATCCAGATTCCTGTCTTATATTATTTTCCTTTTCTGTGAAGAACTTTTAACATGTCTCACAAGGCAGGTCTACTGGCAACAAATTCCACCAATTTTTGTTTGTGTGTGTGAAAGTCTTTATTTCTCTTAAACTTCTGAAGGATAACTTTGCTATAGACTTCTGGGTTGGTGGGTTTTTTCCTTTCAACACTTTAACCAAAATATTTCACTCCAGTTTCTTCTTGCTTACATGGTTTCTGAAGAGAAATACAACATATTTTTTACCTTGTTCCTCTGGGTTAAATGTGCTTTTTATGCTTTGTTTTTTAAAAGATTTTCTGATTATCTGCAGCGTGACTATGATACGTTTAAGTGTGGGTTTTTGGGTTATTTAACCTGCTAGGTGTTCTCTGAACTTTCTGGATCTGCGATTCGGTGGCTGTCATGAATTTTGGGAAACTATCAGCCATTATTTTTTCGGATATTTATTTCTTCTGTTTTCTCTCTTTATTCCCATCACGTCTTAAATACTGTTCTTTAGTTCCTTTTTCCCATCACTTTTCAGTTTTTGAAGTTTCTATTGACATATCTTCAAGATCACTCATTTTTTTCTCATGTATAATCTACTGATAAGACCAAAGGCATTCTTTATTTCTGTTGCAATGCATTTGATTTCCAGCACTCCTGTTTAATTCTTTCTCATAAGGTTTCCTAAGGTTTCCATCTCTGTGCTTACATTTCCATCTGTTCTTGTACATTACACACTTTTTCCATATACTTTTCCCTTAGTATATTAATTACAGTTATTTTAAAGTTCTGGTATAATACTTCCAAAATTTCTTCCATATCTGGGTCTGGTTCTCCTCCTTGCTTTGTTTCTTCAAACTGTGTTTCCGCCTTTTTTTTGCTAAATGCTGGATATGATATACTGGGTAAAAGAAATAAATATGCCTTTGGTGTGAAGTTTTATGTAGACCTGGCAAGGCATAAGGCTATGTTTAATGTTTGTGTAAACACTCTGTAGGTATCAGAGGTTATAATTTTCTCCATCTTTGTTTTTCACATCCCTGCTGTCTTTGGGTTTCCCTAAGGGACTCCTAAATAATCTGAGCCTTACAGTTATTTTAGTTGTGATTCCCTGTTATTATTTATGAGCCATGTTGACGTGGCAGTAAGGTGTAGGATAGGGAGGAATCATTCTTTCATCCTGTAATTAGGTCTTTGTGGTTTAGTGGTCTGTGCCTCTTGGCTGTAATCTTCGGTGCTTCTCAGGTCAACCCCTCCTTAAGTGAGATAAGAAAGCAGGAGGGGTCTAAATTGGGTATTTCCATTCTCCCACTTTGGTTAAACTCTGATAAAACCCACATTGGTTAGATGCTGGTAAAATAGTTTGCCCTGGGGGCAAATCTTTGTTAAAAAGACTGGAAAACTCTGATCATCTTTAAAAAATTCCATACAAGAAAAATTCATAAGTAATAATTTTTAATAAGTAATTTTGAAATAAACTATTTTGGTGTCTTCCGGTAGGTTCTCACCAAGTGGGATAAAGTATAAAGTTTATCTCACAAGTAAAATGACAACATTAAAATAGTTCAACAGCCACTGTCTTTAATATAAATTATTATATTTGATAATACAGTGGTAAACATAAAAGTATCAATGGATGTTCTTACCATGGAAAGGTATTCATTCGTACCCTGTTCTTATAAATCAGAATTCCTCCTGACATCACTCCAATCATAATTTCATTGTTACTCTGATCCTTCAAAAAAATGAATAAAAACATGATAAATCTAAATTAATGGGCTTTGTTAGAGATATATTTTAAAAATAGGATTCTTTTTTAAACTAAACATGGCATTTTCAAAGGTTGCAAAGAACTGAATACTAATTAGAAACTCAAATGGTAATTATTACAAAATAAAAATAAAGAACAAATTTTAAATCAAACTGAAATGTCTTACTAAAATTCTTTAATCTAAAGCAAAATGGATCTCAGGATTTCCCACAATTTATGACTAGAACTGACTCTTTGGAATAGGAACCTAGAATTCAGAAATCAGAAACCTTTGTCTTTGGTAGCATGATGACTTAGTATTCATTTTACCATTCCTAAAACTATTACAATCCATTTACTAAGTAACTGTGATGCTAACATCATAAACATGAATAAAACATGTAGGAATTCAGAGTTTGGTGAAAGGGAACCCAATAAAGCGATATTTACAACATATGAGAAGTCCTATAACTAATATGATACATTAGAAACATCATGACAGTGTACAATAGAGAATAATTCTTAGAGAGTTTAGAAGACCCCAGAGAAGAACATTTGAATTGTACCTTGAAGAATGAGTGAGAGTTTGCATACTAAATGACCCAATTTGAATAGCTAACCTACACTAATGAGAGAATAGGTAGAATAAAAATACATTTCTTAGATGCTAATTTACCTTGAAACCATTTTGCTTTATTTAAAAGATTCTACAAGTAACCTAGTACAGAAGGCACACTTTTACCACCTACCATTCATTTAATGAGAAGACAGAACTTATTAAATAAAATATAAGCTAGATTTTAACATTGTCTTCCTATAACAAATACTTTATAGTATCAATAACTTCTAATGAAATAAAATCTTATTAATCTGTTAGGTAAGATAATACATAAATGGTCAAATGCAACAGTGTATATTAATTTGTGTGGCTGCTTTTGACTTGCAATAATCAACATTATTTCAGTACACCATTATCAGAGTATTAAAAAGCATGTTTTAAAGGACATCAATTAGAAGTTTGGATCAAGATGTAAGACTGAGCCTAAATGATGCAAGAGTAAATATATACTCCTACTAGCCTATCTGCTCCCAACCTCATAAAACATTATAGAAGATATACATTAGGGAAGAAATACATAAAGCAAAAGAATCTGTAATATTTAAAAACAATCTATAACATAGGAACATATGTTATCAATGGACCAGACATCTTGAGGAATCCTTAAAGACATAAAGTGCTAAGACTAGATTTACTGAGAGGAAAAAAAAAAATTCATAAAACCACAGCCCAAACTATGTAGGAAAGTGACTGCTCTATGTGGAGGTAAAAACAGAAACGAAATTTTCAGGTACGAGTTCAGTTACCATAGATAAAAGAATTGAGAGGGGCCTGCAAATTACTGTCAGGATAATCAGGTAGGGAGCAGCTGTGGTAATTAACTCCTAACAGTCCCACAATCCCACTCCACCTGGATTCAACTATAGGAAATGAAAGTGCGAAGCCTGTCTAAAACAGCAATTGTGGACAGTAGGTCCAAAAATTTAGAATTAAGGGTAATCCTCAGAAGGGATGAATAGAGAACCCCAAACTGAAAGAGGCAAACTATAGGCACACTGTAACTGGCTTTGTATTCCTTCCCACCTTAACCATCACGTAAGGCAGGCTAGAGTAAAGAGTAATAGCATTCGCAACCAAGTGAACCAGAAATCACAAATACAAAAGAGGGTACAGAACCAAAAAATCACCAAGTGTTTGTGGAAAGCTAATACCATTAGAGAGATATATACCAAACCCAATAAACAGAGAAGCCAATTAAGATACAATCGTAGTAGAAAAACAAGTTTAAGAAACAACATATTCAGAAATATGTAGGAACTCAAGTTTTAAATTATAGATATCTAGACTGAAGTGGTAGTTCCCAAGGCATTCCTAGAGGTGGGTAAGATAAATGAGAGAACAAGTATTATAGCCTTCATGGACACAAATGTTATTAACTCCAATGTCTAGAAAAATACACTTTGATCATCTTAATTTAAAATACCTTATTTTGCTTTTCTTCATATCACTTATTAATACTGTACTATAAATTTAATAAATAAATTATTCACTAGAACTATTTATTGGATTCTTAGGCATAGAAAAAAGTACCTTGTAGGCATAGAAAAAAGTACCTTGTACTCTTTTGTGGCATGAATGGTTCCCTATTATCGTCTGTATGAAAATATCTTAGCTGTTCAGCTTGGGATCCAAGGCCTTTATACAACCATTCTCATTTAATCTCTCCTCCCTAACTGGTAAAAATCTTCTACTCTAGCTAGGTCATTTTTATGACGTGTTTTGTGTGCCCACAACTCCGTGTTAAACCTGTTCTCGTATCTCTGTTCGTATCTTCCTGCCAAATCAAGCCAAACCAAACCAAAGTCTAGATTACATCCATCTTCTCAGTAAACACTTTATTAGCCCACATCTACATATTTCTCTCATATTTATCTGTTTCTTAAACTGCGTATCTGAAAAACCTAATTATTGTAGAGATAAGGGCTGATATTGTTCATAACAGTGTCTTTCCAACTACGTGTGGAAAAGGACCAGTTATGTTTTGTGTTTTTGTTGTTGAAGTTTCCAATCTGTCAGCTAATGATGCTTTTGCAAATCACACTAACATGCTTTATGTCAGACTGCTATAAAAGTAGATAAATCTTACACTTAATTTCTGTATGTGTCTCTTCATGGACCAACTACAGTTTACAGACTGGCAACAGTCTTTGGATCATACTTGGAACATCAATGAACAATTATATCATTTCACACTCCTCCAAAGAGCCTACTTCTCAAATACGTTATTTGATTTCTGATGGTAATTTTATGCTTACACTTAGCCAGTCATATTACTAGAGAATGTTTGATATATAATCAGATTATAAAGATTTGTGATGAGCTTTAACTATGTAGTTACCTTTGGAACTAAGATTAAATGATAATTAAAGGGGAGAATTTATAATATGCAGTGGCTATATGATTTGAAAATGTAAATTCAGAGCAACTATGAAAAAAGAAAAAGATTTTTCTTTTTCTACATTTTTAAATTTAAAATAAAATTTAAATTTATAATACAAATAAAATAAATTTAAAATACAAATTTTAAAAGTTAAAAATTTTCATTGTTCTAGTAATAACTGATATGGTAATTATAAGTACTATTTTTAATTACAGGATAGCATGAAGCAAATAAATAATTATAGGATATGTGAATTGTAGAATTCCTTGAGCTCTAAGTACCAAAACATTCTGTGTATCTCAATATAGGTATAGAAACTAGTATAAATTCCCAACTCTGTTCACTTAAAAACCCTAGAAACAATGACCAACCCAGTAGGAATAAGCATCCTTAGCACCCACACTGAGATTTTTGAAATATCATTTTCCATTAAAAGGGCTTCTTGGAGAAATGGCTCATTTCATGTCTGTGGCAAAACATCTTAAAAATACTAGATAGCATAAAAGCTATCAAAGACTAGACCAAGATCATGTCAAAAGGACTTAGGAGGCTGGGTGCAGTGGCTCATGCCTGTAATCCCAGCACTTTGGGAGGCTGAGGCAGGCAGATCACTTGAAGTCAGGAGTTTGAGACCAGCCTGGCCAACATGGTGAAACCCCGTCTCTATCAAAAATAAACAAACAAACAAAAACAAAAATTAGCTGGGTGTGGTCGTGTGCACCTTTAGTCTAGCTACTTAAGAGGCTGAGGTGGGAGAATCTCTTGAACCCAGGAGGCAGAGGTTGCAGTGAGCCGACATTGCCCCACTATACTTCAGCCTGGGTAACAGAGTAAGACCCTGTTTCAAAAACAAAAAAAAAAGACTTACGAGCCAAAAGAAGACCACCTCCACTGGTGACTAAAGATGGGCTAATTTGAGCTTCAATAAGGAGAATAATTATACTGTATTAAATCTTATCAGTAATATCTAATCTACCGCTTCATATTCATTATCTAGAAAACCAGGTAAATAAAGGAAAGAATCAAACATTCTTTTTCATGCATTTTCTATATGAACTATACCACTGGGTAACTGAACAGTAAAAGAAAGAAAAGGACCCCTTATAAAATCATTCCAGCAAATAAAAAACAAAAATATATTAGGGTATCTCCATTTTGCAGCTTCCAATAAATTAATGGACCTAGGCATCCAGCACAAATGGCTGCTAGCACAGAATAAGAGCAAAACCCAGGCATTATGCACCGCCTGAAAAAAGAACGTAAGAGATTAATCTTGAATCTGAACATGCTGCTAGATCAAGCTGCCAATCTGCAGGAGATAGAGAGGAGAGCAAATCATGTTGAATTACATTATGAATATGTGATCAAGTAAAATCCAGACTGTAAGAAACTACAGGTAAAATAATCCAGTGCTTTACAGGTAAATTCTAAGCACAAGAGAAGCAGCAACAACCTGTAGATTAAAGACAGAGACCTTAGTTACCGTGAGTCAAATAAAATACACCAAACAGCAAGATCAAGCTACAGTTTCTAGCAAGGCACACTTGGGGTAATAAAAATTATTTTAAAAAAAAATACTATGTAGGAAGGAGCTCTTATTGGGAAAAGGTTTCCAGAGTAGCTGGCAACATTCTACTACTTGAACTGGGTGGTAGTTACAAGGATGTTTGCCTTACAGTAATTCAGTAAGATATACATACCTATCTGTGTTTTATTTTACAACCGTATGTTTAAAAAGAGCAGGAAAAAACGATACTTAAATTGAATATGAACAGATGTTCTAACATTTTCTGAACATACCCTAATTGTTCCTTTCACTTTCTCTTGTGATGTGCCATCCCCTCCTTTATTTCTTGAGACAGAGTCTTGCTCTTGTCGCCCAGTCTGCAGTGCAGTGGTGTGATCTCGGCTCACTGTAACCTCCGCTCCCAGGTTCAAGCAATTCTCCTGCCTCAGCCTCCTGAGTAGCTGGGATTACAGGTGCCCACCATCACCCTCAGCTAATTTTTGTACTTTTAGAGATGGGGTTTTGCCATGTTGGCCAGGCTGGTCTCAAACTCCTGACCTCAGGTGATCCACCCACCTCCGCCTCCCAACATCCCCTCCTTTCTTTGGAGACTACTATACTATACACAAACTAATTACCTAGGGTACTTAAATATTCTGACCTCTCTATTATCACATGTTAACAGTACAATAACCCAAACCCACTCAATGTTATGACGTACATAAGAACAACATTAATTTTAAGTAGTGGAGACAGCTGTTAATTTTCTTAATTACTTTTAATTATAAAACAATTTCAAAACAATATATAACAATTTCAAATATCAAATAAGAAGTCAAAGACTCCCCCTGTCACCTTCCCTGCTTCCCTCCCTCATTCCCAGAGATAACCACTATTAACACTTTGGTGTATATTTTCCTATATCTTTACACAACTTTTTCTAACACATCTATAAATATTTTAAAGAATGGAGTTTCGGTAATGGAAGTGAGAAAAGATTATATTCATATTAATATTTGCCCCCCCAAAAGATTTGTACAAATTTATATTTCAACAATGTATTAGTGTCCACTTTACCATACTCAGACAAAAAATGGATATTTTTAATCCTTTGAACTTTTGCTAATCCGATAAAATTGGTATCTCCTGGTTTTCATTATTAGCAACAAGTACGTAATATTGGTCACCTATATTTCTCCTGTGAAATGTTTATTATATCTGTATGCCATATGTTTCTACTTACAAGTTTAAAAAAATTATTCCTTTGGGGAACTCTTTATAAAACATGAATATTAAAAAATTTTCTGTAACATATGTTGAAATTATTTTCTTTTATCCTGTAGCAGTATATTCTTTTCCAATATATCATTTGCTTAAAATTTTCATGCCTATTTTTAATGTAGTTAGGCATAAAGGCTTATACATTCATTAATGATGAAAAAAATGTTTGTATGCTTTACATAGGCCTAATGGAGTATGAGAATGCAAACAAATTATTCAGTGAAAATGAAAACAATTAGTGACCTATTTATGCTTTCACAAAGATGCTTGATATAGAAAGACAGTTGACTAAAAATAAAATGATGCTATGTCACAATGAGTGAAAGCACACATCAGAATTATGGAAAACCACTATGTGATTTGAGTACAGTAGAGTGATATGGATAAAGTCATATGTATAGCTCCAATCTCAGAAAAGAGTTCCTTTCTCTGTGCCAAGAGATTACATTTGTAAATTATTTGATCATTTTAATGGATCTGTCAAAAAGTCTTCAAATACATTCAGGTTAAAAATGAGGTTTTGGAAAGAAGTTATAAATTGGCTCTTAATACAGAAATAGTGATTATATGTCCCTGTTACTTAACTTTTCCGTGTCTCATTTTCCTCATCTGTAAAGTGGAGATAATAATACTCCTGTCTCACAAGGCTGTTTTAAGGATTAAATGGGATTAATATACATAAAGCCCTAAGAAGTATGGCTGGGACGTAGTAAATGCTATATAGGTGTTTCCTGTTATTATCATCTGTGTCCTGCAGAGCAAAAGCCCTCAAAATTACTGTTCTCAGTTTTGGGTATTCTCTCATCACTCTTTGGCCATCACTGCACCTCCAAAACTGCTCCTGAAAAGTCACCAGTGACCTCCACTTTTCTAATCCAGTTCTCTGTCCTCATTTTATTTGACCTAACAGCATCATCCAACAAAGCTGACTGCTCCTGATTTACTTGGCTTCAGAGACACATATTTGTGTCTTTGATAGAAAGAAAGGCTCTCCTTTCTGAATGGCTGCTCCTTCTTGGTCTCCTTTCCTGGTTCTTCTTCATCTCTTCAAATTCTAAACATTGAAGTGTTCCAACTTTGAGGACCTATTCTCTTCAATACCTACTAAATTTACTCCCTCAGCGCTCTCATCTCATGATTTTAACTATTAACTATAAGCTAACAATTCCCAAATGTATTATTTCTAGTCCAGACTTTTCCTCTCACCTCCAGGTCCATAAATTGAAATGCCTGGCCCTCTTTCATGAGGATTTACATCTCTTCAAATTTAATATATCCCAAGATAAATTCTTGACTTACACTCCTACTAAATCTGCTTCTCCCAGGTCTTTCCCAACTTAGTAAAAGTTCAGGCCAAAAGCTTTGAAATAATTACCAAATCCTTTTTTTCTCACACCCATAGCCAGTACACATCAGTAAAAGCTGTCACTTCCATATTCAAAATATATTCAAAATCTGATTACTGTCCACCACCCCAACACTATAAGAACCATTACCTTTCCCCTGGATCACTAACAGTCTCTTCCCTTAGTATCTTATAGTATACTCTCAAAACAAAAGTCATTGTTATATTTTAAAAACGTAAATCACAACAAGTCTTTTATTGCTTCAAAACTCTCTAATGGTTTTGATTATAATTAAAAACCAAAGTCCTTAAAATGTTTTATAAAGATGTGGTGGCTCATGTCTGCAGTCCCAGCACTTTGGGAGGCCAAGGCAGGTAGGATTGCTTGAGCTGAGACGGTTGAGACCAGCCTGAGCAACAGAGCAAGACTCCATCTCCACTTAAAAAAAAAAAAAAATTCAGCCAGCATGGTGACACGTGCCTGTGGTCCCAGCTACGTGGAAGGCTGAGGTGGGTGGGTCACTTGAGCCCGAGACCAAGGCTGCAGTGAGCTGAGATGGCACCAATGCACTCCAACCTGAATGACAGAGCAAGACTCTGCCAAGAAAGAAAGAAGAAAGAGAGAGAGAGAGAGAGAAAGAAAGAGGCTTATAAGTTCTTGTCTGCTTAGATCTCGTCTCCTAATACTCTCCTCTCCTTGCTCGCACTACACAAGCCATACTAAACTCTTAGCTATTATTGGAACTGCTATATATACTATTTCACTGCTCTTTCCTCTGCTTAGAATAATCTCCTCCCAGATGTTTACATGGCTCTTTCAGATCTGTTTACCTTCTCAGTGAGACCTTCCCTGATACCTCATTTGTTTAATTCCCCTTTCTCAGCTTAACTTTTCTTCATAGCGTCTAGCAATCTCTGACATATTACCTACTTAATTTTTTAAAAGAACTGAAGTACTATATAGTAAAATGCACAATTCTTAAATGTACAACTCAAAATTTTACACACATACATACATGTTCTTATTTACACTCCAACATAACCATCACAAACTAATATATAGAACATTTTGAAAAACCCAGAAAGCTCCCTCATGAGTCTCCCAGTTAATAAACATTCCTCCAGAATTGACTGCTATTCTGACTTCTATCAATAAAGATTGGTATTTTGCCAGTTACTGAACCTCAATGGAATCAAATAGTACATACTCTGATATACCCATAATTGTTCATTTAGAGTTTTGTTTCTTGCCCCCCAGAATGCAAGCTTTGGGAGGGTTGAATTTTATCTACTTTACTCACTGCTATATCTGCGATGTCTATAAATGAGACCATATTACTGCATGCAGCCAGAATCGAAGTCTATGGACCCTACTCAACCCAAACCATAGATAAATTTTCAGGAAAAAGTCCTCCCCTACAAAAGCAAATTCAAATATAAGAAGCAGCAACTATTGCATCAGATGCACAGATACAATGTAAGCACACAGGAAACATGAAATAGCAAGAAAATATGGCATCTCCAAACGAATACAATAATTCTCCAGCAATAGATCTTAATCAAAAAGAAAATTTCAAAATCCCAGCATGAAATAAAGAATTCAAATTATTAACTTTAAAGCTCAGTGAGACACAAGAGAATTCTGAAAAACAACACAAATAAGTCAGGAAAGCTATTCACAGTATGAATGAGAAATTTACCAAAGAGATACTTTTTTAAAGAACCTAATAAAAATTCTGAAGCTGGTTCATGTTTGTCATCCCAGCTCTTTGGGAGGCCAAGGTGGGTGGATCACCTGAGGTCAGGAGTTCGAGACCAGCCTGTCCAATGTGGTGAAACCCCCTCTCTACTAAAAATGCAAAAATTAGCCAGGCATGGTGCCGTGTGCCAGTAATCCCAGCTACTCGGGAGGCTGGGGCACGAGAATCGCTTGAATCTGGGAGGTGGAGGTAGCAGTGAGCTGAGATCACACCACTGCACTCCAAGCTGGGCAAGAGAGCAAGACTCTGTCTCAAAAAAAAAAAAAAAAAAAAAAAATCTGAAACTGGAGAATTCACTTAAAAGAATTCAAAATACATTTTAAAACTTCAACAACAGACTACATCAGTCCGAAGAATGAATCTTGGAACTTAAAGACAGGTCTTTCGGAATAATCCAGTCAAACAAAAATAAAGAAAAGAGATGAAAAAAGAATGAGCAAAACCTTCCTGAAATTTGAGGCAAGATAAGGTGACCAAATTTACATATTATTTGTATCTCCAAGGGCAAAGAAACAAAGAAAGGTTTAGACATTCAGATTCAGGAAGCTCAATGATCTCCAAGCAGATATAACGTAAAGAGGTGTTCTCCATGGCACCATTATAATCAGACTGTCTAAAGTCAAACTTCAGGAGCAAATCTTAAAAGTAGCAAAAGTGTCTCATCACCTACAAAGAAAACCCCACCAGTCTAACAGTGAATTTCTCAGCAGAAACTTTACAGGCCAGAAGACAATGGAATGATATATTGAAAGTGCTGAAAGAAAAAACCTGCCACTCAAGAATATGATATCTATCAAAATTATCACTTATAAATGAAAGGGAAATGAAATCATTCACAGACAAATAAATCCTGTGGGAATTCTATACCACTAGATCGGTTCTACAAGATATGCTCAAGGGAGTCCTAAACTTGGAAGTGAAATGATGATATTTACCATCATGAAAACACACAAAAGTATAAAACTTAATGGGTAAAGAAATATAAAGGAGGAAGAGAAAGGACTCAAACAGTATCACTACAGAAACCCGTCAAAACAACAAACTATAAGAGAAAAAGAAAGAAACACAGAATACATATAATAATCAGAAAACAATTAACCATATGAAAAGAACAAAACCTCATATACCAACAACTTTGAATGTAAATAGATCAAATTCTCCTCTTAAAAGATACAAAATGGCTGAATAGATTAAAATACATAATATAACTATATGTTGCTTAAAAGAAACTCAGTTTTTCATTAAAAACATGTATAGACTGAAAATAGAGGGATGGAAAAAAATACTCCACACAAACGAAAACCAAAAGTTAGGAGTACCCAAACTTATATCAGATAAAACAGATTTTAATTATTTCAAGAACAGTTAAAAAAAAAAAAAGACAAAGAAGGTCATTATATAATGATAAAGAGATCAACCCAGTAAGAGGACATAACTATTCCAAATATATATGCACCAAACATTGGAGTACCCAGATTCATAAAACAAATATTACTAGATCTAAAGAGAGATATAGACTGTAATACAATAATAGTGGGGGACTAACACCTCACTCTCAGCATGAGACAGATCTAGAAAGAAAATAAAGAAACATTGGACTTAAACTGAACATTAGATCAAATGGACCAAACAGACACTTAGAGAACATTCTACTGAACAATGCAGAATATGCATTATTTTCATAAGCACATGGAACATCTTCCAAGACAGGCCATATGTTTGGTCACAAAACAAGTCTCAACAAATCAGTTAAACAATATGCTTCTAAATGACCATTGGGTCAATTAAGAAATTAAGATGGAAATAAAAAAATTCTTTGAAACAAATGAAAATGGCAATACAACATACCAAAACCTGTGGGATACAACAAAGGCCCTGATAAGAGGGAAGTTTACAGCAATAAATACCTACACAAAAAAAGGAGAAAGACTACAAGTTAACAGTCTAACAATGCATCTCAAAAACCTGGAATAGCAAGAACAAAACAAACCTAAAATCAGTAGAACAGAAATAACAAAGATCAGAGCAGAAATAAATGAAACAGTGACCATAAAAATTATGAAGGATAAATGAAACAAAAAGTTGGTTATTCAAAATGACAAACAAAATTAATAAACTGCTAGACTAACCAAGAAGACAGAATATCCAAATAAGTAAAGTCAGAAATGAAAAGGAGACATTGCAACTGATACTACAGAAATAGAAAAGATCATCAGAGACTATTATGAACAACTACAAGCTGGGAAACCCAGAGGAAATGAATTCATGAAAACATATAAACTACCAAGACTGAATCAAGAAGAAATAGAAAACCTGAAGAGACCAATAATGTGTAGTGAGATTGAAATCAGTAAAGAAGGTCTCCCAACACAGAAACGCCCAGGAACAAATGGATTCAAAGTTGAATTTTACCAAACATACAAAGAAGTAATAACAGTCCTGAAACAATTCCAAAAAAAATTGAAGAGGAGGGAATTCTCCTAACTCATTCTATAAGGTCAGCATTAGTATCATACCAAAACCAGGCAAGGATGCAAAAACTAGAAAAAAGAAAACTACAGGCCAATATCCCTGATGAACAAAGACACCAACATCTTCAACAAAGTACTAGTAAACCAAATCCAACAGCATGTTAGAAAGATAATACACCACAGATACAATACATTATATCAGGAATGTAAGGATGATTCAACACACACAAATCAGTAAACATGATATATCACAAGAAGATAATGAAGAATAAAAACCATATGACCATCTCAAAAGACATTGTAAAAGCATTTGAAAAACTTCAACATCTCAACAAACGCACAGAAGGAACATACCTCAAAATAATAAAAGCCATATACGACAAACCCAAAATCAACATTATACTGAATTTCAACAGAAAAGTTGAAATTGTTCCCCCTAAGAACTAGAAAAAGAGAAGGATGCCCACTTTCACACTCTTACTCAACATACTACTGGAAGTCCTAGCCAGAGCACTCAGGCAAGAGAAAGAAGGAAAAGGTATTCAAATTGGGAAAGAGGAAGTCAAATGACCTCTTTTTGCTGATGATATGATCTTGTATCTAAAAAAACCTAAAGACTCCACCAAAAATGCTTAGATTTCATAAATAAATTCAGTAAAAATCAACACATAAAAACCAGCAGCACTTCTATATATCAATAATGATCTAGTTGAGAAAGAAATCAAGAAGGCAATCCCATTTACAATAGCTACAAAAAATACGTAGGAATAAATTTAACCAAGAAGGTGAATGATCTCTACAAGGAAAACTACAAAACACTGATGAAAAATTTAAGATGACACAAACAAAAAAATCCCATGCCCTTGGATCTGAAGAACTAATATTGTTAAAATGACCATATTGCCAGAGCACTCTACAGATTCAGTGCAATCCCCATCAAAATACCAACATCGTTCTTCATAGAATTTGAAAAAAAAATCCTAAAATTCATATAGAACCAAAAAAAGAGCCCAAATAACCAAAGCAATCCAGAGCAAAAAGAACAAAGCATCAAATTACCTGACGTCAAAATGTATTACAAGGCTACAGTAACCGAAACTGCATGGTACTGATGTAAAAACATACACACAGACCAATAGGACAGACTAGAGAACCCAGAAACAAAGCCAAATATTTACAGCTAACTGATCTTCAACAAAGTCAACAAGAACTTACAAAGCCAAATATTTACAGCCAATTGATCTTCAACAAAGTCAACAAGAACTTACACTGGGGAAAGGACATCCTCTTCAATAAATGGTTCTGAGAAAATCGGATAGCCACATACAGAAGAAGGAAACTGGACACCTAGCTCTTACCACATGCAAAAATCAACTCAAGACAATTAAAGACATAAATGTAACACCCAAAACTATAATACTACTACAAGAAAGGACAGGATCTTGCTGTCACCCAGGCTGGAGTGAAGTGGCATGATCATAGCTTACAGAAGACTTAGACTCCTGGGCTCAGCTGATCCTCCTGCCTCAACTCCTGAGTAGCTGCAACTACAGGCATGCACCACCATGACCAGCTTATTTTTTAAATGTGTAGAGCTGAGATCTCATTATGTTTCCCAGGCTGGTCTTGAACACCTGGGCTCACGCAATCCTCCTGCCTTGCTGTCCCAAGGTGTTGGGATTATAGGCGCGATACATTATGCCCAGCCCCTTTTTATTTTTAACCATAGTTTAATTCACATATTTAAAGTTCCATCTGTTTTAAACTTTATTATTTAAAAAAAAAAAAACTAGTGACACAAATACTGACCAGTACATTACATTTTTAAGAATCATGTTCAAAAGATATAGGCCCTACATAAGGAAAGAAAGTAAAGGGGCAGAAAGTTGAACTTAAAATAAAAGTTGAAGGAAATAAAAGTTGAAGGAAAAAAAAAGCTGAAAGTTTCTAAGAGACACATTTTAAATGGAGTCAGACAAAAAGATTTCCAAGTAAAACTCAGAATTACAAGATAAAATCATTTGAGTAATGCAACTCATCTGGTCTTCTAAAGGAAAGCTTGACATAAGCTTTGTGAAACATAAGAACTGATGTTCCTCTCCCAGAATATGGTCAGGAAAGGTCCTAAAGGATAAACCATTACATGAAGTAGAACTTTGAGTACTTAAACAACTATCTGTGTACCTGTGAGTGTCTGCGTATTAAAATGATTGAAAATAATTATCTAAGAAAAATATTGGCTCTGAATTCCCTTTCAGGCTGATATTCTTTTTAGGCTCAACTATTCATTCCCAAGAGAAGATAAACACTATCCACAACTCAACTGATGATTATAATTCCACTTTTCACTGAGTATAGAATAGCTGTACTCCAAGTACTTTTGATAAAGAACTCAAGAAAAACATGAGGAAACACACAAATACAGGATAAACACTCACAAATTTGCTTATGCCAGGAGGTTACCAGTTTTTCAAAGGCAGCAGGCCTCAGTGATGTGAGAATATTTTTAATGATCATTATTATAAAAGTATACAAAAGCCACTTTTCCTATAGCTTAAGAATTATATTTTAAAATAAATATTCTAAAGGTACTATATCTTATGGTCTGTAAAAATTATCTTTACATATAAAACACTACCTTGAAGAATAACAACATGAAGAATCCATATTAACCATCCTTCGCATTCAGGAATTGAATCTTAAGTTATTGTGAAAATACTTAAATTCAGAGGAAATTTTCAGTGCAGCTATGTCAGCAGCAATCATAACTTATTCCATTTGTTATCTAATCTTAAAAAATGTTATACTGAGTAATGGAGCCTAACTCAACAACATTGAAGTAAGTTTTCTTCACTTACCCTTGCATAGTGGAATTCAACTCCATAGAGTTCTAAGGTACGTGCTGTGTTTAGGTAATTAAATTCTGCTTCTGCAGGAGATAAGCCTCTATAAAGACATCAAGTTAAAAATTGGATCAATCAATCAAATACAGCTAAATTAGAAAAAGGCTATTTATCTGAAAAAACTGAGCAGTCTTAAATCTACAAAACGCCATGCAGGACTACTCCTCTAACTTACCTGGAGGGCACATTTTCAGTAACCCAAATTATTATTTTCCAGAATACTTTCTTATTTTCTAGAAATACAAGACTACACCAAGTTTTTAAAGCTCCTTGCTATTCATATGGGTGACTCTAACAAAGCCCCTCACTTTTAGATATAACTTAAAAGCAGTATTTCTCAAAATTTGGTTCATACACAATATCTGCATTTAAATCACACAGGGTATCTCTGAAACTTGCAGATTCTAAGCCAACCTCCAGGGCAGTGCTTCTCAGAGTGTGGTGCACAATCAGAGGTTGATTCACAGTATGGAACCTGAGTGTTGGAGGCTTGTATAGCAATCTGGCAGGGTAATATCTGTTAAATCTAACAGTAAATACAAAACAAAAACACAAACAAACGAGGACTTGTATTTTTTACATCTTTGCTTTCTCCACTTTACTTTTCTAGTAATTAATTTTTATTATATTTTACAAAACATAAATAATACAATAATGACAGCTGGAGGGAAGAAATCATCTTTCATCACAGATGGTTTAAGAAGACTATTCTGTAGAGTCTGATTTAGAAAGGATGAGGTCAAAACTGTTTATATTTAAAAACAATCCCAAGTGATTCTTACAAACACAAGTTGAAGAACCACTGCTCTACATGTAAGGCCTTTAAAAATAGATTTACTCCTATTTCACATATAGTTTTAACAACCTTAGTTATCTGTTATTATCAGACTACAGCAGAGCAAAAGCAGCAAATTACAAAAACAAAGATACAAACTTTCTATTCACTAATGTTACTAGAAAAGGGAGCCAACAGCCCGCTAATGCACAAAACAAGCAGCACACTTCAAATTTCTATAAAATTAAATATATACTCCCTCCAGTTAAAGTGGATAATTCTATTTTTCTTCATTTAAAGATCTGATGAATCATGTACTTAAATCAAACAGAAATATATAATCAACAGAAATATATAATCAATAAGCTTCTCCTTAAGAGTCTTTTTATTATTGGTAAATTTAAAAAATCTGGCTTATCTTCAAACTCTTGATTCTGATATGCTATATGTATAACTTTCACTATGAATGGAATTTACTTAGACTAAAATAGCCCCCTCACCACATTAGGCAGTCTACGCTTACGCCAGGAGGTTACCAGTTTTTCAAACTCTTACTCTTAGTCTATTTTAGATCAGGAATCAGCAAACCTTTTATTGCAAAGGGCTGGATAGTAGATATTGTAGGCTTTTAGGACATACGGTCTCTGTGGCAACTATTTAGCTTGGCCATTGTGCGAAAACAGCCAGACAACATATAAATGAATGAGGGTATCTGTGTTCCAGTAAGTGTTTATTCATGAACACTGAATTTTATGAAATTTCACATGCCACAAAATGCTATTCTTTTGACTTTCTGCAACCATTTAAAATCTATATAACAATCTTAGCCTGTGGGCCATATAAAAATAGGCAATGGGGGCCGGGTGCGGTGGCTCATGCCTGTAATCCCAGCACTTTGAGAGGCCGAGGCAGGCGGATCATGAGGTCAGGAGATCGAGACCATCCTGGCTAATACGGCGAAACCCCGTCTCTACTAAAAATACAAACAATTAGCTGGGCGTGGTAGCGGGCGCCTGTAGTCCCAGCTACTTGGGAGGCTGAGGCAGGAGAATGGCATTAACCCAGGAGGCGGAGATTGCAGTGAGCTGAGATCGTGCCACTGCACTCCAGCCTGGGCGACAGAGCGAGACTCTATCTCAAAAAAAAAAAAAGGCAATGGGCCATGGTTTGTTATCCTGTCTTAGATACATGAGTTATTAGCAAAAGAAAGTTTTCTGAATAATAATAACAGCTAACATTTCTTCAGTGTGTACAATGTGCTATGTATGGTTATGAGAACCTCATGTATATCAACTCATTTAAGACCTACAATAACTCCAGAGATAGATAGATACTTTTATTATCCCTAGTTTACATAAGGAAACAGAGAAGAGGCATAAAGCAGTTTGGCCAAGGTTATAAGATAGTAACTAATCTTACAGAATTTCAAACCAGGCAGTCTGGCTCTCTAGTTCAGACTCTTACCAATATGCAACACTGCCTTAGTTTTTCCCTGAGTATTCAGAATCGTATATTGAAGCACAACTGAATTCTGAACTAATAAACAATATTACTTTCTATTCAAGGCAACAAATCTCTTTTGAAAAAATAATATAGAAAATTATACTCACACAAAAGAATCAAAGTTGAATGAATATTGTTAATGAATGAATATTGATAAGGTTAAGTATCCCTTATCTGAAATGCTTGGGATCATAAGTGTTTCAGATTTCAGATTTTTTCAAGTTTTGAAATATTTACATATACATAATGCAGTATCTTGGGATAGAAACCAAGTCTAAACATGAAATTTATGTTTCATATATACTTTATACACATAGCCTGAAGGTAATATTGTATCATATTTAAAATAATTCTGTGTATGAAACAAAGTTTTGACCACATTTTTACTGAAACCCATTATATGAGATCAGGTGCAGAATTTTCCACTTGTGGTGTAATGTCAGTGCTCAAAAAGTTTCAAATTTTAGAGCTCTCTGAATTTCAAACTTGGGTTAAGGATGTTCAACCTGTACTGTTTTTAAAGAAATATTTTTAAAAAATTAATTTAGTATTATATAGAGTTCCTTTTCTCCTCTTGGCTCACTATCAAGGAGAATCAAGTCCTTTATACCTAAAAACTGAGAAAGAATTACTAAGCAGACGGATCTCTACAATGTGACTATACTATTTATATTCTAAAATTACTTAGACTATTACACAATAGCAAATAAATGTCTGTTTACAGATAGCTTAATGGCTCTTAATAGAAATGAAAATGAGCCTCATATAGCCTATGAAATCATTTTTTAGCATAGATCACCTATATTTCTTTAAAATAATAATATTTTAGGTAAGAGTAATTATTCTATATTAAATACAGCCATCAAATTAGAAGTAATTTCAAACATTTCTCTAGAAAGAATGCCATTAAGAAGTTTATCAAATAAAAAACTAAAAAACTCTTACATGTGTTGCTGATGTAATTTTGCAATTTCTTTTTCAAAATCTTGAGGTTGATTAGGAATGAAAGAATAATCTGAGAGGTAGCCTGACAAGTTCTCTGACTGATCGTAGTCTCCAAGTTCAGCTAATAATGAAAGGAAAATATTCACATTTTAATAAACAAATTTTTAAATTATTATAGTCAAATCAGTGATGTCATTAATTCTATTTCTGGATGTAAAGTACTTATGTTTCTAATATAACCACTTCAGCAAGCTACAGCAATCCATTTAACATTCTTCTAGGTCTCAATTTCAGAGGAAATTTTTTTTTCCAAAAATCATAGTAATTGCTAACTAACTGAAGATTTAATTACATTTCCACTGCAGTCACTATTTTCTATATAGTAACACATCTACAGAACTCCCACATTAAAGCCAATGTACTAGCAACACAAACCACAAAGTTATATGCTATTTGACCTAAAAATGGGCTGATACTTACACTGAACAGCAAATGAAGCTAAAAGGGCAGCAGTATTAGAAGGACAGGGTAATCTAATAAAACAAAACAAAAATACATAACCGAAGGTTAAACATAGTAATTTCAAAAGTACTATAATTTGTTAAACAATCACACTTGAAGTTTCATGTGATTTAACTATTAAGAAATAAACTTAACTGATGAAAAGAATTCACACTACATGTAACCTTCTTAAATAATTTATTTGCAATGACCATGAATTACTTAATACAGATTTTAAAAGTATTTTTAAAGTCCATTACAAAAAAATTTGTAAGAAATTTAAAGAGCCCACCTTCCAGTAAGAATGTCTTGTTTAATTTGCAAAAAATACTGGTACCTTAAAAAAAAAAAAAAGGATAGCATTTACTAGAATTGCAACAATTTCAATTCTAAGAAACTATATACTTAAATTAACAAATAAAAATATTTAAATATTTGCTTTTATAATTTACATATTAAAACACATAAAGTAGTTTAAAAATAAGATTTCATAAGCTCATGAATCTAAATCTTTAAAATTCTTTGATGTATGAAATTTGTACTTCGAATGTCTTGTTTCCACTAGCTTCCATTATAGAAGCCCTCAAGATTTTAAACAGTTACATGACAGAGGGAGAAATATTCTGAGGGTTGGTATATGCAGAAAGTAGAAGTGGGAAGCATAGAAAACCTGAGTATCACAAACATGAAAGAGTTGACAGTAGCAATGCACTAGAGACCAGCCAAGATTTTTGCTGGTCTGAGACAGAAAGTCAGCTATGAGTACAGGCCAGTGTTTTGTTCATTTTATCATCAGATGGCAGGAAGCTGCCTGTTACAGAAAAGCACCTATACACTTCCATTTGAGTTAAGAAGTCTCTCTTTGTTTAGAGGGGGAAAAAAGAGCTCTTTTGTCTATTATCGTTAGATCGAGACCATCCTGGCTAACACGGTGAAACCTCGTCTCTACTAAAAAATACAAAAAACTAGCCGGGCGCGGTGGCGGGCGCCTGTAGTCCCAGCTACTCGAGAGGCTGAGGCAGGAGAATGGCGTGAACCCGGGAGGCGGAGCTTGCAGTGAGCTGAGATCCGGCCACTGCACTCCAGCCTGGGCGGCAGAGCGAGACTACGTCTCAAAAAAAAAAAAAAGAACTGTCAAGTATTCAATTTCCTGTGAAACGAACAAAAACATAAGTTTTCTTTAACAAGCCTACTGTCGTTGCTTAAAAGATAGCATTGTCCTTTGGTCTCTGTTAGTGGGTAACCCATTCACTCAAAGATTTATCAATACTTGGGCAAAGTCATCTGTGTTGTATAGGGGTGGCAGACGACCAAACTTTGTGGTTTTAAATGTTTAACCAGGAAATTTTAAGATTTTTATTTCACTAAAAAAAAATACATATTCAAAGAGTCAAAAGTCATTAGAAATTCTAGTTTGGCTGATTAAAGTCATTGAAGAGCTCCATGACAATATTCAAATTACCAAAGAGGTTTTCAGAGAATCAAATACTCATTATAAAAAAAAAAAAAAAAAAAAGAATACAAATATCCTGACTTCATATATAATTTCTTGTGAGGCTTAGTGCATAATATTATAAATATAATCTATTTACTCAATCCAAGACAGTATATTTCTATCAGGCCTGTTTTGGTTTAGTAATTCAAAGTTATTTCAGAGGCCAAGGTGGGCGGATCACAAGGTCAGGAGATCCAGACCATCTCAGCTAACACGGTGAAACCCCGTCTCTACTAGAAAAAAAACAAAAACAAAACAAAAACAAAACAAAACAAAACAAAAAAACCAAAAGGGCCGGGCGCGGTGGCTCACGCCTGTAATCCCAGCACTTTAGGAGGCCGAGGCGGGTGGATCACGAGGTCAGGAGATCGAGACCATCCTGGCTAACACAGTGAAACCCCGTCTCTACTAAAAATACAAAAAAAGTAGCCAGGCGTGGTGGCGGGCGCCTGTAGTCCCAGCTACTCGGGAGGCTGAGGCAGGAGAATGGCGTGAGCCCAGGAGGCGGAGCTTGCAGTGAGCTGAGATCACGCCACTGCACTCTAGCCTGGGCGACAGAGCGAGACTCTGTCCCAAAAATAAAAATAAAAATAAAAATAATTCAAAGTTAAAGTTTCCTGGTGAGAAACAATCTTATAGTCAGGATTTAAAGGTCATGTATATCCTTGCCATAATATTGTAAATCTGACATAAATAATGCCTATACTTGCCAAATTTTACTTACATACTCATTTAACCAAGAGGCAAGAACTTAACTGTTAAAAGCAGAAACCAGAATTCAAGTCCTAGGCAAAACTAGCTTGTGATCTTGGGCAAATTAGTTAAAATGTGGCTGAGCCTTAGTTTCTACATTTGTAAAAAGAAAGTAGTATCAATTTGCCTAGCATATGTATCTTAGGAATTGGAAAAATTCAATTCTAATGATGCTAGCACCTGCTAAAACTAAATAGTGTTTAACCTTGTGGAACCTGTTTGACTCCATTCTTTCCCCGCCCCCCTCCCCGCCCACTATTTCAAAATTAAAGGAATATTTTTTACTAATTAAACTAAACTAATTCACTAATTAAAAGGATATTTTAAAAATTAATTTAGTACTACATAGAGTTTATTTTCTTCTCTTGGCTCACTACCAAACAGAATCAACTTTCATACAGCTAAAAACTGAAAAAGAATTACTAAGCAGATTCATCTGCATATTGGGAATGTATATTTACATTCTTGAAATCTCAAGGTAAGGAGGTATAGCAGATTTCCTGTTTCCTGGGGTCTAAACTAGTTCTGAAAACTTAGCAGCTGTGGCAGAAGGTACACTGTTACTAATCATAACTATCACATTAAGACTACTCAAGCATTAAAGCTTTGGCTAATATGTAGCCTTGGCTACATATTAGAATCATTTGGGGGAACTTGTACATACCTATGCCCAGGTCCCATCTAAGACCTGTTCAATCAGAATTATCTAGGGATGTGACCAAGACATCATTATGGTTTAAAGCTCCCCCACATGATTCTAATTTCTAATCAGAGTAGAAAAATCACTGATACACACTATGGTAGTAAAATTTTAAAAAACTAGACATTTACCCCATTTTACCAAATAATACCAGTTATAAGATTCCATAACATTCCATTACAAAAGGGTCTGAGAACAAGTTAATTCCTTGACTACCATCAAACTTGATTTTACTTTCTTCTGCTTCAGGAAGTTATTTCAACTTATTAGAGAGACACATTTATTTCCTTATTATGTTTTCAATGCAGGCTATACAAGAATCAACACATTCTACTTCCACTCAGAAATTCAAAGACAGTTTTTCAAGTGAAGTACATTATGAACATGGTTATAACTCACAATATTTTAAGGGTTATAATATTAAGCCAAGATGTATACACATAACACAACTTTGTTTTTCAAGAGGAATTAGCTTGGATTCTACTATTAGCTGCAAGCATTAGGATTACATAATCCAGAGACAACATTACTGAATACTCCCATTGTTAAAAAAAGGAACACCTGCACACTCACCCCAAAACACACTGAAAAGAAATCTCTAGAATTTCAATCTAATTTTTCTCACTTGGTTTACTATTGAAAACTCTGCAAACACCTTAGAACTGGCAGCTGCAGCTAATTAAGTATCTTTAATTTATCCTTTTGTTTCTCCACTCCAAGACAGTATCCTAAATGATAACCAATACATTAAAATTTAACATCCTATCTATAGGTAATTTTAAGTATGGATTTTTAAATTTGACACCTATCTTATATAGTAATTCTGAATGTAGTCACTGGCCTATATTCTTATATCTGAGAATTTTACAGAGAGTATGTATAACATGCTAATTTTTAACTGTTTTTTAAAAAAATCATTACTAATTACTAATTCTGTCTTTCAGGCAACACACAAGGTTGTCATTCAGGTTAATACTGACAGTAACCACACTGTTGGTATTTCTCCATTTCTACCTTCAATATTTCACCTTACATTCAAGAACATTATCAAAATGTTCATCTAGATAATTCACGTATACACTCTGTCAAGTTGAAATGACCACAAAATTAGATAGTAACATAAGCTAAGACTTAAAATGGAGAGTCAAGTGGGCATGTAAAGGCCTCAAAATGCTAGTGCACTCTCTGCAACATCCTTTATAAACTCCATTATACTTTTTTGGAATCAAAGATTAAAAACACATAAGGGACAAAAGGTACCTACTGACTTGCAAATAATGGTTATACATTTTATAAATTCTATGTTCTCCCCAATAAAAAAAGATACTAGAATATGCTTTCACATGGGAAAAAAAACCAAACATTTCTCACCACACAGCATCCTTTGGATACAATTTCAGCAACATTTGATGACCTCAATTAATTATAGCCACACTTAAGCAGTGTTCACAAGTAGAAATTTTTAATATTTATATGGCTCAGGAGGCTGCTTGGGGCTGGACTGGGCCACCCTGAGGTTCTAAATCCCCTTACACTCTCCTAGCCATCCAAAAAAGGAGGAAAACATTATCTTGGAATAGCCATAACTTATTCTGTGTACTGACTGGAAAGCTCAGAATTACACCATAGTAATTTCCTTTTGCCTAATTAATTTCAAAATTTTATATTAGAGTTTTGACAATATTTTCAAGAAAAATATGCTCCATAAACCCACCTTGTATATTCTTCTTGTAACTTGTTGGGGTCACTTACAAAAAATTTGACTCTAAAGTTCAAATTGTAAGGAGATCCTCCTAGAATTAATAAAAGTAGTTCTAATTAATCAGACTATATTAATCCTTTATCTTTATAAAGTAAACTTGCAAAATGTTAAATATGTATGCTCACTCTTTAGCTGCTTCCTTATTGGTTTGTTTGGATCCAGCCACCTCTGAAAAATAAATTAAAAAAATTGATTTCTTTTTTCCTTTGGGAACTACTATATTGATTCTTACAAATCTGTTCCATTTGGAGATTAATGCTTAAAGCTGCATTTCAGAAAAGGCCCAGGTAGGAAAAATATCATTGCATTACTGACAATATTTTTCATATCAAATGTAATAAAATTATGCTAGAAATTAGTGAATTCATTTGTGTTAATATTAAGATTTTGATTTGACTTTTCCATCACACTGTACAATGTGCAATAACCTCTATTTCAAAAGTAAAGCTGGTTAATAATTGCAGCAACCTGAAGTGATTCATATTAATCTAACTATATTTCTTAATAATCTGGCAAGTTTTCAAAATTCTCTTCACCCTTCACACACACACACACCACACGCAAAATCTTGGGCTTTATACCCATTCAGGCAAAATTCTACTACAGAACTTGAAAATCCACTGAGGAGAAATTTTATAACATTTACCTCATTCCTTTAAAAATAAAATACCTTCCCTTTAAAAAAAACTCACCAATTTTTAAAGATATAATGTTTAGTTTTGAGGATGATTTTTATGTGTGAGAAATTTTAAGCAGTTTCAATACTTCTGAAGGCCAGTTTAGCTCTATTTCTGGACAATTAGGACTGAATTCAGAAAAATTTCAACTGCTAACATGTTTCGGTTAAAAAAAAAATCAAAGAACCCAAAATGAGGTACTAGATATGGTAGAATTTTCCAAGTAAGTTTATGTATCATTATTTATAAACCAAACTTCTACCACCCATAATTAAATCCAGGCAGAACACATAGATTTTTAATAATAAATAAATGGCTGGGAGTAATTAATAATGATTTCCTCTCCACTGTCCATAACATCCAACACATTAAATCCAAGTCTATCTTCAAACTGTATCTAGAATTTATCAGTCTATCATCCTTATCTCTCTAGTCTAAGCTCTGCCTATCGCCACTTAATTGCTCTCCCAGTTGATGTTCTTATCACCATGTCCCTCTTCATGCTCCATAAAGAAGCAAGAGTAGTCTTAAAACATAAATTTGAATATGTCACTCATTTGCTTAACACTTCTTGATAATTTCTCAGTAGTAGATCCAAAAACTATGGCTTGTATGGTCTCTTCTTACCTCTTCCACCTCAACTTACTAAATTCCAGCCATAATGGCCTCTTTTCTGTTTCTGAAAGATGTCATCATAAGTCCCTCAATTTCAAGCTTCCCTTTCACAGAATGCCCTCTAGATTTCCTACAGTACTCTTCACTATCTGTAAGTCTCAGCTTAAAGCCTGCCACCTCAGAAAGGCCTTCACTGACCACCCTACCAAAAGTATGTCATACAGCTCCCATTTATTTTCTATAAACAAGGAACATTATATTCCTTCATTACATTGCCTCAATTAAATTTGTTTCACCTTTTTTTTTTTCTGACTCCCTCATTAGATTACAATGAAACCAGGGATAAAAGCTGTTTCAGTCAATACTGTACAGTCAGCACCTAGCACAGGGCTTGACACAACATGAATTAAAAATACTGTCAGAAGCAGTGGCACACACCTGTAATCCTGTCTCAAAATAAGCAAGAAAGTAAGTAAAGTAAATAAGTAAGTAAATAAATAATTTACTGAAGGACTAAACCTGCTGAATGACTCAATAGCCAGGGGTAGGATTTTCAGCCCTGTTTAATACACTTTCCTCAATCTATCTACCCATTTATCCACCTTCCCATCCATCTATCTATTAATCTAATGATTTTTGTTCTTAATATCTTCTAGGAAAAGTCATAAATTATATCAATTTTAATGACTGTCTACAATCAAAGTTTCAGATCAATTAATCTATTGAAAACCTGTCTTCCTCATTCAGTTCTCCTTCAAAATATTCTGGTAAAAGAAATACAAACACATTTACATACACAGATGCGTTAAGCTGACATAGCTTAGAAATACAAAGACAAGCACTGAGAAATTTAATAGCTCTCAACAATGATATCAATGAGATAGGGCTTAGGTTTTTGGTTTAAACCAGGAAGATGGAACAGTGCTATAACAAGCACTACTGAACGGTAAAAATAGCATTTGTTGTAAAAATCCATCATTAAGTTGCGAAACAAACTAGGAAAAAACATAATATATAAAGAAGTTCTACATATCAATAAGAAAAAAACTGACACTAATAGAAAAACAGGCAATGAATAAGAATGGAAGTTCACAATCAAGGAAATACAAATGGCATTTAAGTATATGACAAGATAGTCAATCTTGATCATAATTAGAGAAATACAAAAGTAATCTACATTGGGTTATTGGTTTTCAACAGTAACATTGGGCAAAGACTGAAACGTATGATGACATACACGTGAGAAGAACAGGCACTCTCGTACATAGCTTCTGAAAGTATAACTTGTACCATCTCAATGGAGGATAACTTTGCAAAATTTGTCAAACTAAAATTATAAAATATGACATATGACAAGACTCAGCATTATTTTTATGCAGTATTTTTAGTGAGATGTATTTCATGCACCACAAAATTTACCATTTTAACAGGTATGTGTCATTATACTTTAGTATATTCCCTATGGTATGCAACCATCGTCACTATTTAATTCCAGAATATTTCCACCACCCTCAAAGGAAATCTTGTACCTATTAGCAGTCAGTCTCAATATGCCCTTCCCTCCTGCCCTTAACAATCACTAACCTACATTCTGTCTCTACGAATTTATGTTTTGAACATTTCATAAGAATGGAATCATACAACAGGCTGACTTTTGTGTTTGTCTGCTTTCTTTTTTTTTTTTTTTTTTTTTGAGACAGAGTCTGGCTCTGTCACCCAGGCTGGAGTGCAGTGGCCGGATCTCAGCTCACTGCAAGCTCCGCCTCCCGGGTTCCCGCCATTCTCCTGCCTCAGCCTCCCGAGTAGCTGGGACTACAGGCGCCCGTCACCTCGCCCGGCTAGTTTTTTGTATTTTTAGTAGAGACGGGGTTTCACCGTGTTAGCCAGGATGGTCTCGATCTCCTGACCTCGTGATCCGCCCGTCTCGGCCTCCCAAAGTGCTGGGATTACAGGCTTGAGCCACCGCGCCCGGCCTGTCTGCTTTCACATAGTATAATGTTTTCAAGGTTCATCTACATTGTAGCATGTTAACAATAATTCATTCCTTTGTGTGGCTGATACTGGGTTGTGTCTACTTTTTGACTATTATGAGTAATACTGCTATGAACATTTGTGTACACATTTTTGTGTGAACATGTGTTTTCAATTCTCTTGGGTATATGCCTAGGAGCAGTATTGTTGGGTCACAGGATAACTGTATATTTAACTTTTTGAGAAACTGCCAAACTTGTTTCCACAGTGGCTTTTTACATCTCCAATATCAATGTATAAAGTCTGCCATTTCTTCACATCCTCATCAACACTACCTTTAAAAAGTTATAGCCGGCCGGGCGCGGTGGCTCAAGCCTGTAATCCCAGCACTTTGGGAGGCCGAGACGGGCGGATCACGAGGTCAGGAGATCGAGACCATCGTGGCTGACACGGTGAAACCCCGTCTCTACTAAAAAATACGAAAACTTAGCCGGGCGAGGTGGCGGGCGCCTGTAGTCCCAGCTACTCGGGAGGCTGAGGCAGGAGAATGGCGTAAACCCGGGAGGTGGAGCTTGCAGTGAGCTGAGATCCGGCCACTGCACTCCAGCCTGGG
>NW_020257641.1:2606304-2700744 GCF_003255815.1 Theropithecus gelada | reverse complement strand
AAAAAAAAAAAAAAAAAAAAAAAAGTTATAGCCATCCCAATGAGTGTGCTGTGGTATGCCCTTCCTTTTCATTGCTGAATATTTCATTGTGTAGATATACCACATTTGGTTTATCTAGTCATCACTTGATTGACAGTTGGATTGTTCCCATATTTTAGCTATTATGAATAATGTTGCTACGAACATCTGTGTATAAATTTTTGTGTGGACATACATTTTCAAATCTCTTCAATATGTATCTGGGAGTGGAACTGCTTACAGTAACTGTTTTAATACATCTTGAAAACACATGTTATAAACCCTTAATTTTGTTCTTACATAAATGGGCATTGGGATTATATCACCACCTATAGTTACAGACAGCATTTTCTGTGCCAAGAACTGCTGTACTAACTGGATTACTGTGCTGCATCTGAGAAAAGGTGAACTGTCTGCAATGAAATATATATGAATTTTAATTGTAATATTTTATTAGAAACTATAACTATCTAGTTAATACTGATAGCTAATAAGAGATGGCACTACATCATCAACTCCATTCATGAAGGAGTGTCTATTTAAGGATGGAGCTCTGTTTCTAATCTTTTCAAACCTTTCAAAGCGATTAGACATTGCTAATCGGTTACCTGATGGCTCATGGTTTCTAATCTTTTCAAAGCCAATTTCCCATTCTTTTCCCTGGGAAGAATCTCTTGTTTACTCCATATACTGCTTCATATGACAAAGTTAATTTTTGTATCTGCCAAAACGTAGTAATAAAATTTCTACATTTGAGATCTGCAAGGTTTCTACTAAGAAATCCACTGATTATTTTATTGAGGTGCACTTGTATGTAACAAGTCACTTTTCTCTTTCTCTTGCTGCTTTCAAAAGTCTGTCTTTCGACCACTTTCACTGTACTTGGAGTTCAGTGAGCTTCTTCTATTTGTACATCTGTATCTTTCTGCAAATTAGGGGAAAGATACATGGTAAGACCCTATCTCTACAAAAAAAAAAAAAAAAATTAGCCACGTGTGGTGGTACATGCGTGTAGTCCTGGTTACTCGGGAGGCTGAGGTGGGAAGCTAGGAGGTTGAGGTTCAGCCTGAGAGGTTGAGGCTGCTGTGAGCCATGGTCGCACCATTGCACACTGCACTCCAGTCTGGGTGACAGAGCAAGACCATGATTCAATCAATCAAACAAGTAATTTAACTCCAAACTGTTCAGGGTTGCTATTGTAAACAGCCTTGGTCTTAAAGAAAATATAATATGGACAAATTACAGCCATATATTTATTTCATCTGTTTCAGTATCACTTTGGAGATTAAATTCTAGCTTACATTCTTTTCCACAGTATCAAGTTTTAGATGTGTATTTTTTTCCCTTAACTCATTCATTATTTGAAGCCTACTTTCTATAAGGCACTGTGCCAGGTACTGGGGTGATATAAGATCAAAACATGGTCCCTATCCTCAAAAACTGGTAAGAAACATATCAGCTCAATCAAGTATCACCACTGCTACAGATAAAAAAGAAAGAGATAAATTATACCTGGGGAGTAGTGGTAGTCAGGAAAGGCTTGAGAGGGAAAGTGACTTTTACTCTAAGTCTTAAAAAAAGTGAAGGGAGAGGGGTAGGGTAAAGGATGTGAGGGGAATGAAGGATGTGAGTTAAAGTAAAGGTGAGATATTTCAGGCACAGAATGTATTTATGCCCAAGATAGCAAAGATCAAGTATTGCATATTTCATCTGAAAATATTCCATTTTCTATCCATTTTTAGAAATCTTTAGCAGTAATACCTGCCATTACTCATCTTAATGGCAGCTGTATACATTGTGATATTAACCTTTTGTTTCTCTTATAAATCAGTCCTATTTCTCACTAGAAATCAAGTTAGAAACTTGGGAGGAAGAACATCTCCCAAATAAAGTAATTCTGGAGAGTCACTAGATCCAGTAAAAAACATAGGGCTTAGTAAAACAGTAGAAAGAAAAGATGTGGAAAACTTGGATTTGATCCCAACTTTACCTTTCACTATGCTAAATAAAATAAAATTATAACAAAAACAATGGCTAAATAAAAATAAAACAAAATTTAACAAATAAAATTAAAACAAAAACAATGCTGGAGAACTAGTGGGGCTCGATAAATCCTCGTGTGAATACGTTCCCACTACAGCTCCCCTTTTACCTCTCAAGTCTTTTATTATTTTATTATAAAAACCAGGTGACTTAACCAAATGGGTGACTATGAATGATGGTCAATGAGTATCAGACTCGCATAGGGACTTTCTTCAGATATTTAGGTGAATAGACCAACTAACCATGAATCTCTAGGCATAGGGTGTCAGCAATTTTTTTATGTTTCCCAAGGGATTTGGAAGCATAGCCAAGTTTAGATGAATGATCGTTTACCCTTTTGTTTTCTATAATAAATTTTTTATTAAAAAAACAGTATCAATATAAAACATTCAAGTTTTTTTTTTTCTCTTTCTCTCTCTCACACACACACAGCAAAAAAACACATAAAAGTCCTTTATTATGGCTCTTCCAATTCTACTCTCCCATCCAAAGAGGTAGCCTCTGTTCACTACCAGTAAGTATACCTTACAATGCTGTGGTACACCTGCATATAAGCATTTAATAATTATATATATATGCTGAACTTAGTGCAGACACCCAATCAGCATAGTACATTACAGTCCAGAACTCCTGGGCTCAAGTGGTTCTCCTGCCTCAGCCTCCCCAGTAGCTGGGACTACAGGCGTGCATCACCATGCCCAGCAGATGTCACATACTTTATTCAACTATTCTCTTATGAGGGTTTCAGGTTTTTCCATTACTATTTCCTATTAAAAATAGTGTTGCAAGAGAAATTCTTCCATACAATAAATTTTTAATTTTGATATATGCTGCCATCTGCCTTCCAAAAACACTTTTTCACTTTATACTCTCACCAAGTATCTTGAGAATGCACATTTCCCCCGAGCCTTTGCCAGAACAGGTAGTGTGAATCTGTATTTTTGCTACTCTAGTATGCAAAGAGTGTTATCATTGTAATTTGCATCTCTCTGATTAACTAGTGAAGCTGAATATCTTGTCACGTTTATCATTAATAGTTACTCTTTTTCTGTTCATGCTATCTTCCCATTTTTCTATTGGGTTATCTGACTTTTATTCATTATTTGTAGAAGCTCTTCTAGATTTTAATATTATGTTACATAAGTTGCAAGTATTTCCCTCGAGTTGGTATTTTGTCCTCAGTGTGTATTCTAAATGTTATGCAGTGAAATCTATCAACATTTCCTTTACAAATGCATGAACTATTGTTGCCTAGGATGATCATAATAAACAAATATTATTTAAAATGTTTCCAACTCTTACCCAACATTTTTATACTATTGTTTTACATTTAAATTTACATTGGAATTTATTTTTATATATAGTATCTATTAGGAATCCAAATACATATTTTCCCATCTTTAACCAATTGTTCTAATACCTGTCTTGAATACCATCATTATAATAAACTATGTTTTCATACAGACAAAAATTGATACTTGGGCTGTTTTTTCTACCCCACTGGCTTATATCCATACTAAGAACATACTATTTTAAGTACTATGTCATCATAATACATTTTTATATCTGTTAGGACAAGTTGATTATATTTTATATATCTGGCTAAGTTTATCCAGATTCTCTTCCAGAGGAAGTTGAGGATCCGATTGTCAAATCTTCTCCCCAAAAATTCCATTCAGATTCTAACCAGCAATACCACTGGTTCTACCAATGAAACTGAAATAGTGCTGAGATCTTTTACAATACTGAGCATTCCTCATCATGAGCATGGTATATCTCCATTTATTCATAATTTCTATTATATCTTCCTGCAAAGTTCTGTATTTTCTTCATATGGCTCTTGACACTCCTGCTAAGGTTTATTCCTAGATGTTTAATGAAGATGGGTTTTTAAAAAAATGTGATTTGCTATTTTGTTGGAGTATGTCTCCTAAATGGTATATAAAAAGGTACTGATACTTGTTTGTTGAGCTCTAAATCTTACTAGCTATAATAGTTTTCCAAATGATTCATTTGCGCTTTCGAGGTGGATAATCATATTGCTAAAGAAAAATGAGTCTTCCCCCAACAACCATACCCTAACACACAGCTTTATTCCACAGGGAACTATATCTGTTGCCCTCTGTTCAATTAGAAAAGGGGACAAGACGAGGCCAAGTGGCCTCAATTAGTTTCTCAGTTAATCACTTTGATACCCATACTACATTACCCAGAAATCTCTCCTCTTCAACACCTTGTTGGTAAGTTTTCCTCTGGTTTGACTCTTCCACCAATCCTATCAACACTGAATGTCAACATTCAATCTTTTAAAAAATCTTGAAAATTTCTTGTCTGTTGATGGCATTCATTTTTATTCTCTGTATGTACTATTTGACATTGGAAAGCAACCAAAAGTAGGCAAAAAGAGGAGGAAAATCTACTCTCGAAAAAACAGAAAAACTGCAAGGGCGACATACATATTAACAATCTTTGCCTAAGGGTAAGTTCAAATCCTGCACAGGCAGAGGACATCCTTACTGACTTGAGGTGTCAGAGGACAGAGTTTAGGAATGGAGTGGAAAAAAAAAAAAAAAGACAGAAAATTGGGAGGAAATTCTGAAAAGGAGAACTCAGAAAGAGGATTAGCCCCAAACTCTGGCTATGAACACCAACGAACCACTGTTCATTCTGGTTAGGGTTAAGGTTAGGGTTAGGGTTAGCTCTGGCTGACAGCTGAACTATGCATGTATAGTTAGACTCCAGAGTCGCAAGAAAGAGGAGGAGTTGGAACCTTTAAGAAATAAGTAGAGATACTCCTCCCAAATTGGACACAGAATACAGACTCTGGGTCCAGCCAGGTTAACTGTACCCATTTGCAATATGCAGTTTAAATTGTGACAGATGTATACAGCCAGGTAATCATCACCATCCACAATCAAGATAATTTCTATCCTGAAGTGTTTCCTGTGCTTCTTTGCAATCAGTCCACCAAACCCTAGGCAACCACTGATCTGCTTTTGGTCACTATGTATCAGTTTAGCTTGTTCTGTAAGTTAATATAAACGGAACCATATAGTGTTCTACTCTATAGATACACAGCAGTTATTTTTCATCCCTTTGTTTATTGATGGACATTAAAGTTAATTCACATTTGGGCTATTATGAGTAAAACTACTATGAACATTTGTATACAAGGCTTTATGTGACATGTTTTCATTTCTCTTGGATAAATAGCTAAAAGTGGGATTTCTCAGTGGTATATATTAAACCTATGTTTAATTTTACAAGAAAACTTCCAACTATTTTTCAAAAAGTGGTTGTATCATTTTAAATTACCACAAGCAATTTTATCAGTTATTCCCCATCCTTGTCAACACTTGGTATTGAAATAATTTTTAATTTTAACTATTCTAGTGGATATACTACTTCACTGGATATACTACTAGTGGATATACTACTTCTAGTGGAAATACTACTTCATTGTGGTTTTACTTTGCATTTTCTGGATGCATCTTTAAATATTAAACGTCCTTTGTACAGTAAAAACTTTCCTTTCTTTTCCAAGTTCTGTTGAGTTTTCATTATGAATGGTTGCTGAATCTTATTCTCTGTAATTTATGCCTCAGTTACATTGATTTAGGGAAAAAACTCAACAGTGTACTTGATGGGGAAACAGTGTTTTCAGTATTTTCCTCTAAGATCGGGAACAAGAAAAGGTAGTCTGCTCCTATCACTTCTATCCATCTTTGCCCTGGTGGCTTCGGCCAGTGCAATAACAAATCAAAAAATGAGAAAAACAGAAAGGATAAAGACTGGTAAGGAGGAAGTAAAACTGTCCCTGTTTGCAAAAGACATGATTATTTACACAGAAAATCCTAAGGAATCAATGAAAGAAACTACTAACAGTAATGTGTATTAGCAAGGTCTCAAAATACAAGGTTAATATACAATCAGTCAGTCATCTTGGGGTTTATACCAGAAACACAAAGTTGGTTTAAAAATTGAAAATCAATGTAATTTACCATATATCTACATGATAATCTATGTAGAAAATTCTATAGAATTTACAAAAAGCTACTAGAATTAAGTGAGCTCAGGAAAAGTATAGAATACAAAATCAATACACAAACTTAACTGTATTTCTATATGCTAGAAATAAACATTTTGAAATGAAAAAGAAAACCAACAATACTATTTGCATGTTTTTTCTATTTACCAAGCTGCCAAAAACAGAATTTGAAGTAGTAACCTTGATTTACCCCTTTTCCTCATGAACTCATTCTATCTGAATCAAATCAGCCAGTCCTGTTGACTATCTCCTAACTTACCTTCTTTTCTTCATTCCCCACAGCCAACCACTACTTTCTTAGTAATTTCTTTATTCCAACAATCTCCCAACTGTCTATTAGTTACTGGCTACACTATAACCAAAGGGATATGTGTAAAATACAAGTCTTATGTTTAGTCATATAAAAAAATTCATGTTTGATTTTATCATGGATTAAAAGGCATTTTATGATATCATGTACTGCTCAAACCTCATCTTTTACCCCTTCTCCTTTTATTAAATAAAAGTTTAATACTAAAACTTTTTTCCAGTTCTTCAAATTCAGCATTCCTGTTTCTTCACTCTTGATCTCGGCATATGCTCCTGCTTCTTTCTTAAACACTTCGGTGTACCCCAGGTTTCTCTGCCATTCCCTCTCAAAATACAACAGAGTTAAAAGAGACAAGAAGCAAAAAATACCAGTTAGCAGGCTACCAAAGAGGATTACACAATAGGTAAATAAGAGCTTGAATTAAGATATTACAGTAGAAACATATGAACAGATAAGAAAGAAATAGTGAAATATATAAAATAAATTTAAGCATATTAGCAACCATGTACTCAAACATGGCTTGTTGAAATAATGGTCAGCCTCTATGTGACTTTTCTCATATTTATTCAAACCTAACGTGATAAATAATATAAGAATTGAGTTATATAAAAGAAATGCTGAAAAGGTAAATAAAATTGTAACAAATAAATGATGTCATAATTTAGTAGTGTTAATTAACAGTATACTGCATTAGAGTAATGATTTTCATAATATGGTTCCTTGGACAAGCAGCATTAGTGACACAAGGGAACTTATTTGAAAGTAATTTATTGAGTTCCACAGTAGACCTTCTGATTCAGAAATCTCTAGGCATAGGTCCCAGAAATCTGTATTTTAAGAAGCCTTCCAGTTGTTTCTCATGCAAGCTGCAGTTTGAAAACCACGGGGTTAGGAGCTATGCAAAGAGGAGTAGACCAGTAAAATATCATAATCCAACAAAAATTCCATAAGACTGAACTTGCACAAAGATCAGGCCAACAATAATTAATAATCTACCCTCTATCCTACTTAAGAGCAGTATAATTCAATTTAATAAGGAAAGTAACAGTAAATGCACAGGAATAATATAATCTCAAGGCTCTGTTAAATAGCATGCTGATAAAGACCACTAAGAAAAACCCACCTTTAACTGCTCATAAAATTAAACAAATAATGCATAATGAATTATAACCACAATATTATTTTCCTTATTAATTCAACATACATTTACTGAATATTACTACTACAACAAGATATTATGCTAAAAGCTAAAATTGTGATACATAGGTTTTAAATTAAAGCATGAGAAATTCTGAAAAGTCAAAGCTTTAAGTAATTTTCTTTGTTGCACTGGAACTTATTACCAAGGAAGATTCTAAAGGGAAAGACAGTCAGCTATTATTCTGTATTTGTTATTTAATACTTATGAGAAAAAAACAACATGCTAAGTGCCTTTTATCAATTATAAACCCAATTACATTAATTTCAATGTCTAAGGCAATAGTAGTTCTAATTCTCTAAAACTAATATATAAAAATATGCAAAAATATATACATAATATATACATACATGTGCATATGTATATGTAACATACATAAGTTTTAAGATTTAAAAACTCTGAGCTAAAGATAGGTGAGAATTAATTCTAGTAGAATCTTGTCAAATTCCTTTTGATTACTGATAGTAATTTTATTATATGGTTACCTCCTCTCCTTAATATGTTCATTTACTATGTAAATCCTATGCATCCATATTATCATCACTTGGGAAGCAACATCATGTGGTAGAGAGTATAGGCTTTGAAGTTAGATCTGAGTTCAAGTTCTTTCTCAGCTACTTCAGTAGTTTGCATGACATTAAACAAATTAATTGACTTTCATAAGCATTAGATTTTCATCTTTAAAACGGTTTTAATGACACTTTCATCATAAGTGAGGAAAGTATTGTGAGAATAAAATGGAATATTATAAGCAAAACATTTAGTTGATTAACAAATTCACAGATGTTTTATAAATGATACTCCCCTACTCCTTTCTCTTGAAGCATAGCATCTTTTTCCTTCAGTCCGTTAATTATCCTCAAAGCCTTAATTCACACTGACACCTAGAATTGGAACGCTACTTATAAGATTTGTGCTCTTGACAACTAGAAATGGGACACTATTTATAAGATTTGTGCTCTAAAGGTCCTTCTGTGGACACATTTTTGCATCTCAAAAATTCTTCCAAATATTTAAATAATGAAACTGCAGTGCAGCAGACAAGACTAGCATGGGGAGTTAGGAGATCCAGGTCCTAGTTTCACTAATGCCAGGAAGTAGCTTTGGCTTGGGATGATGTCTTATGAAAAATTAGAGTGTGAGGCCAGATAATCTCTAAAGCCTCTTTTGGGCCTTTAAAATTCTGATTCTTACTTTTCTGGAAGAATTACTTTGAATCATAAACAACTGGACTCTTGGAACCTGGAATGTATCTTATTTGAGAAGGAATACTCAAGATAGAAAAGACAAAGAAAGAAAAAGTAGGAGACAGCAAAAAGATCAACCTAGCTACAAATACCTTTTTCCCTACATTCATTCTGGTGTAATTAGCTCTACATCTTTTTGTATATGATATGTCTTTTTGTATACAAATTTATGTGACAGAATTTTTATCTCTTGTAGTATACATGATCTCAATATTAATCCTTCTGGAGTGCTTCCTGAAAAGGATGGTTTTCATACTTATGGTAGTGACTACAGTGGTGAGTCGCTGGTCTCTTCCTCTTTTGTCATCTTGTCACTTACCCAGTCAATCTAATGCCAGCCTATAGCTAGAGGGTCTGACTTACGAGGGTCGGCAAGATCTAAGAATTATTTATTTTTTCTCTCCATGAGGTATACTTCAATGAGGTATAACAGTCACCTTTCAGTATTTGCTTGGCTCACAATTAAGAAAGGAAAAAAACCTTTTATCTGAGGAATGTGAGCACCTTTAAATGATCAGGACAAGAAAGGCATTTAAAAAGTAACAGCAGTCACATCTCACTCTCCCTTCAGGGACATAATTATCTCTTGAAGCTACCTGCTATATGGGCTGTAGACTGAAGCCAAGTAGCCATAAAATGTTATACACCCTATAGTTCAACCATGTATAGCCAATCACTAACCAATGTTATTTCTGTAAATCAATGAGAATTCCTGAAGAACAACTTTTGCACTTACTCGCTCACCTGATTGATCCTGTTTATTCTTTAAAACCTCGAACTTTTCTTATGTTCTCCAGAGCACTCTCCAAGGCAACTTGCAAGTATATCCTGGGCTGAGGTCCTCAACCTTTGCACTTGAATAAACTCTCTTTAAACTACATTCTGACCCTTTTGATTATTTTAGGTTCAACCTGGGAAGGTTGCATTATTGATATTTCTACTCACTTCCATTTTTACATGGGTTTATTTATCAGGAAACAACAGTATAACTCTAGGCCCCTGAAGAAGCTCAGGTCGTCTAGTGAAGGCATCAAAGTATGAGGAAAGTTTATTTTAATTTTAGTTCAGTATAAAAGCATTTATTTTCTCTGAGACTAGCTGGCCCTTGGTTTGTTTTTCTTTGTGCCATCCTCATATTTTTCCATGGCTGGTTTGTGGTACAAAATCAGTAAATGATGTCAAGAAAATAAGTGGTAGTATTTAATGTTTCATATATAATTCCCACTAGCTATTCATTCAGAGAACGAAGATCCCAACCACGAGAGAGGGGAAGAAAAAAACAAACTAACTTTTCTCATAAATATTACTTGTATTCTCTATAGCCCTTCTATTAATATAGCCTTATAAACAGATTTCTAAAACATTAATTCAGAACCATTTCTTCAGCCTCCTAATTTTTCTAAAAGTATACGAAATATTCCCTTCAAAATGGAGATCCTCTTACAGTAATCAAAAGAATATACTTTATTGTAGAAGTTCCTCACTGTGTAAGCATATAAATTTACAAAGAATTCAATCAGAATTTGCTTGTATACCCTTTATCTAGGTTCAGAGTAAGGTATATCCTTTAGTGCATTTTATAATGCTTAATTGTCAAAGTAAACATTTCTATTATTCACATGCTATCTTCTATTTCTATGATGTGATCTTTCTAATTAAAAGAACCACAATTGCAATTACTGAAGACTAAGTAAAAATCCAAGGAGTTTAATGCCAAATAATTGTACCGCTCTGAAATTTAATCTCTATCTTATTTATGAGGGTCTCTGATAGAATTTGGAAATTTGACATTGAATAAATTAAGAATTTTTATTAGAAATAGCTCTCTACAAATAAAATAAAAAAACTAATTTTACTTTAGTGCAGACTATATACATCTGAAGGTATTTTAACCTTTATGCCCAATTTCCTCTCTTTCAGTCAACAGGCACAAATTGGACTTACTTTTTAGTTGTCTGAGACATATAATCAATGAAAGTGATATTACCTGACATAATCATGAAAGCCTTAAAGCTAATAACTTCTGAAAGATTAAAACGTCAAGAAAAGAGGAACAAAAGAAAAAGAATTACCTCTATTTAAGTCAAGTAAAAAAAAACTTCATCAAATCAGTGAATATTGTAAATCAGAAAGGACTTTCTATATTAAACTGAGAGGAAAAACTAAATAAAAATGAAAGACAAAATGTTAAACTTACTGGGTTATCTGTGGAATCATCAGCCAACTGTAAACCAAAATAGTCCTGCTCAGTCAAATCAAGATGCTTGAAGACTATATCCAACAAGACTTGCCCCTGATCATGTTTCTGGAAAAAAAAATTGAATGAAATCAACTTTGATAGGTTACACACTTTACATTCTTTAACGTGGTCGACTTTTGTCCTCATATATTAACCAATTTATGGCAGAGGTAGCAAACTTTTTTTCTGCGAAAAATCAGGCCTTGGCGATGACCTTGAACAGTAGGATATAAATAACTCCCAGGAGCTTAGCATGCCAATAATGGAGCACTAGGCATAAATGGGTTAACTTGGTAACTGTTTCCATACCGATGACTTGGTTGAGAAAAAAGACTTCACATGTGACGTAGTACTTTTAGAAAACAACCTGACCTCAGGCAAACTGGTTTAAAGAGCATATACTATGAAAATATAAAAAAACATTTTATTGAAAATACTTTCCACTTTCAGGCTATCATGGTATTTTTGTTAGTTCATAATATTGCCGCATCAACTCATGTATATATCTATATCATTTTGTTATGCCTTTTATTCTTATATTTAAATTGTGACTGGAAAGTGATATATTTGGCTAAATATTACTTAAAATATAATTTTGTATTAAAATAAATAATGCCATAAAAGGGGAAACAAAGATGGTAACAATAATTCATAGCTAATTGATAAAGGATTGCTAATATTTTCATTGCCAAAGTACTCAGAGAACTTTAGAAAACTATCTCATTTTAACCTCATACTAATTCTATCATGTAGAATTAGTACTACTATTCTTTGGGGAAGTAACTACAACTCCCCAAATTCCAAAGCTGTTAAATTGTGGCACAAAAGATATGATTAGATAATCCTCCCCACCAAAAAATATAACTAGTGAGTAAAAACAGACAAATGATCAACATGTTCAGTTAAAATTAAAAAAGAAACTGGGAAATTATAATGACATGCCATGGGCAAACAATAATCCCTAAAATAAAATCCAATGATAAAAAATAAAGACAAGAAATACTTATTGCTGCTAACATGGTAGAAAGATAGCTGTTGGGAAAGCAATTTGACAAAACAAGCAATAACAATATCAACTACTCTGGCATCTTAATATAAATAGCAAACAAAATCTAATACTGGAGGAATCTTCTATACCTATCAATAAATTCACTAGAGAAGCTTATTCTTGCTACATTTATATATGACATATATTAGAAACACATGTGCAATGGTTTGAGTTTGTCCCCTAGAATTCATGTGTTGAAAATTTGGTCCCTGGTATGGTGGTTTTGAGAGACAAGACCTTTAAGAGGTGATTAGATCATTTAGAGGGATTAATGTCACTTTCCAGAGACAAGGTTAATTCTCAAGGGAGCGAGTGAGTTCTCACTATCACAGTACTAGATTAATTACCACAAGTGGGTTGGTATAAAGTGAGGCTGCCCCTGGGGTTCTGTCCCTTTTACATGCACCCACTTCCCCCTCTGCTTCTCTGACATGTTATGACACAGCATGCAACCCTCAGGACCAACCAGATGTGGCAATCTGATCTTGGATTTGTTTTCCCAGCCAAAAGAAACCTCTTTTTTTTTCGAGAAGTAGTTTCACTCTTGTTGCCCAGGCTGGAGTGCAATGGCACAATCTGACCTTGGCTCACTGCAACCTCTGCCTCCCGGGTTCAAGCGATTCTCCTGTCTCAGTCTCCTGAGTAGCCGGAATTATAGGTGCATGCCATCACGCCCAGCTAATTTTTGTATTTTTAGTAGAGAAAGGGTTTCATCATATTGGTCAGGCTGGTCTCGAACTCCTGACCTCAGGTGATCTGCCCGCCTCAGCCTCCCAAAGTGCTGGGATTACAGGCGTGAGCCACCGCGCCTAGCCAATAAACCTCTTTTTAAAATAAATTACCCAGTCTCAGGTATTCTGCTATAGTAACAGAAAATGGACATGGTAGAGAACAGTGATATATTTTACCACTAGTTTTTCTTCTCATTAGCTATAGCAGTTTAGAAACTTCCAGATACCAGTCAGAATTCAAACTTACAGCTGAAACAATAAGGACATTGTTTTTTTCATATAATAGAAAGTATAGAGGCACAAAAGACTCCAGAGCAAGCTAATTTGGCAGTCAAGGGACATCAAGACTAGGTTTCTTTCCATCATTCTCATCTGCATTCCAAGTGTTGGCTATATTTGTGAGCCTTTAGCAAGATGCTCACGGCAATTCCAAGATTCATACCCACATGTGACAATGTTCAAAAGAACAAGCTCCCTTGTAAAAGTTACCGTACAAAGACTCTTATAGGCCAGAATTGGGTCAAATGGCTATCTGAAAAAAAACTCATCAATCATGGGAAGTATGTGCTTCAAACGGCACTTCTCAATGTTGGCTTCCATTCAAATTGCCTGCAAATGTTTTATAGACTGATGCAGTCTACCTCCCTGACCTGTCTCTCATTCTGATTATATTTGTCTGGGGAAGAGATCAAGCATTAATCTTTTTAAAAAGCTACTAAGGTGAGTCCAGTGTACCTTTGGTTGAAGAAACTATTCTTTCCTCCACTGAATGTATAGATTTATTTCTAGGCTCTATACCTTGGGTTTTCTTTCACTTCCTATATATCACAGACTGGGTACTGCAGAATTCTGTAACCCAGAAATGCCAATAGGTACTGATGAAAGAGCCCAAGAAAAGCCCGCTTTCTCTAGGAAAAGGACCAGAAAAGGGTACATGGCAGCACAGAAACCTGACAATGCCAAACCCAATGGGAAAAAAACTGGGCCCTTCTCTACTTGTGTCCATGGAAATCAAATGAGAAGCCTAGTTTCATGTGCCACCTGGTTTGAGCAGGCAGCAAGTGAAAAGCCTGAACTTCTACCCACTTCCAAACAGTACCGAGTAGTACTTCATGACATCTCCTCTAGGGTGGTGTAAAGCAGAAGCAGAAAACATATCCTGAACTTTCACTTAGGCTTACTGGTAGCAGGAGGTATTAGGCTTCCCTTATTGAGTGGGTATTAGGAGAAGCTGAGGAGGAAGTCTGGACTTTCACAGCTATCATTGCATTGCTGTAGCAAGTGGTGTCTCCAAAACAGACAGGAGGAAGAAGATTTGAGAGAAAAGGTAGATGGAAAAAGGGATAGTTAAATCTTGAAGTGTAATCCTGGATAGGACCCTTAACAATGAACTAACTACATTTGAAACTGACCAAAATTTAAAAAGCAGGCCAAGACCTGTATGCTACCAAGGTGACTCCCTACTACGAAGACAATTAAATATGATCCAAAATCTCATAACAAAATGTCTCAAATGTCTGAGATACTATCTAAAATCATTCATTATAACAAAAGCTAGGAAAATCTCAACTAGAATAAGAAAACACAATCAACAGATGTCAACACCAAAATGAATCAGATGTTGGAATTATCTGACAAAGATTTGGAAGCAGTCATCAGAAAAAAAGCTTCAATGGAAGCAACCATTATGAATGTTGTTAAAAAGAAAATTAGAAAAAAAACAAAGATTATTTCAGCAAAGAAAGAGAAGATATAAAAGAACCAAATGCAAATTATATAACTGAAAAATACAGTAACAAAAACGTATTAGATGGGCTCAACAGAAGAATAAAGATAAGAAAGAAAAAAAATGATTAATGAACCTGAAGAAAAAGCAATAGAAATTAGTCATTAAGAACAACACTGAAAAGGGCCGGGCGCCGTGGCTCACGCCTGTAATCCCAGCACTGTGGGAGGCCGAGGCAGGCGAATCAGGAGGTCAGGAGATCAAGACCATCCTGGCTAATATGGTGAAACCCTGTCTCTACTAAAAAAAAAAAAAATACAAAACATTAGCCGGGCATGGTGGCACACGCCTGTAGTCCCAGCTACCCGGGAGGGTGAGGCAGGAGAATCGCTTGAACCCGGGAGTTGGAGATGGCACCACTGCACTCCAGCTTGGGCGACAGAGCAAGACTCCATCTCAAAAAAAAAAAAAAAAAAAAAAAAAGAAAAAGAACAACAGAAAAAACAGACTGAAAAAATAAAAGGATGACAACAACCAGACTGTCAGCAACCTGTGGGACAAGAAAAAATGAAGCAGCATTCATTTCACGTTTTATTGTCAAAATAAAATGTTTACAAATTTGGCAAAACCGAAAACGCACATTCAAGAATCCAAGTGAACCCCAAACAAAATGAATCAAAATAAATCTACCTTATAACACATCATAATCAAAATACTAAAAGCTAAACACAAAGTAAACATCTTGAAAGTAACTAAAAAAAAAACCAGAAATTACCAATAGGTAACGACAATTCAAATTAGAATGAATTTCTCATCTGCAACCAAGAAGGCCAAAAGGAAATGTGTTAGGCTGTTCTTGCGTCACTGTAAATAATATCTGAGACTGGGTAATTTATAAAGAAAAGGGGTTTAATTGGCTCACGTATCTGCAAGCTGTATAAGCACAGCACAAACATCTGCTCGGCTTCTGTTGAGGGCCGTAGGAAGCTTACAATTGTGGCAGAAGGCAAAGTGGAAGCAGGCACATCACATGGCAAGAGCAGGAGTAAAAGAGCCAGGGTGGGAGGTCCCAGAATCAACCGGATCTCAGGTTAACTAACTGAGTAAGAACGCGCATATCACCAAGGGCATGGTCATAAGCCATTTATGAGGGATCTGCTCCCATGATCTAACTGCCTTCTACTGGGCTCCACCTCCAACACTGGGAATCACATTTCAACATAAGATTTGGAGGGGACAAACATCTAAACCGTTATCAGGAAGTGTACAAAAAAATTTCAGTTGCTAAACAAACAAACAAAACCCAAGCCTGTCAATCCAGAATTCTATGTCAACAGAAAATACTCAATGGGAATGAAGAGTAAATAATAATATTCTCAGAAAAATTTAAGGAAATTATCACCAACAGATCATCCCTAAAATAATGCTCTAGGAAATATTACAGTAGTTATTAAGAAATTATTTTAGGCAGTTAGGGTAAGGAGTCCTCAGTAAGGTTTTAATTTCTTTTAATAAAGGCAGCTTCCGAAACATTTCTTTGGTTTTTTTTTGAGACAGAGTCTCGCTCTGTCACCCAGGCTGGAGTGCAGTGGTGCAATCTTGGCTCACCGCAATCTCCACCTCACAGGTTCAAGCAATTCCCCTGCCTCAGTCTCCGGAGTAGCTGGGATTACAGGCACATGCTACCAAGCCCAGCTAATTTTCTTTGTATTTTTAGTTTCACCATGTTGGCCAGACTGGTCTCGAACTCCTAACCTCAGGCAATCCGCCCGCCTTGGCCTCCCAAAGTGCTGGGATTACAGGCATGAGCCACCGTGCCCTGCACATTTCTTTTCTAATAGAAAAGCAGCTTGCAAAGCAGCTACTTGGGAGACTGGGAGAGGAGAATTGCTTGAACCCGGGAGGCAGAGGTTGCACTGAGCCAAGATCATGCCACTGAACTCCAGCCCGGGTGACAGAGCGAAATTCTGTCTTAAAAAAAAAAAAAAAGAAAAAAGAAAAGAAACTCAGGGAGCTAAAACTCATCTTTTAACCTGGGATTCTGAATCTCTAAAGGCCTCTGACCAGCTAAAACAAGCCTTGCTTAAGGCACCAGCTCTCAGCCTTCCTGTAGGGAAGGCCTTCAATCTGTATGTATCAGAAAGGAAGGGAATGGCTGTAAGAGTTTTAACAAAGGCTTGAGGACCAGCTCAACAGCCAGTGGGTTACCTAAGTGGTGAACTTGATTTGATGGCTAAAGGACGGCCAGCATGTCTCCAAGCCATTGCCTCAGTAGCTCTGCTGGTTCCAGAAGCATCCAAATTAGCCCTAAGAAATGATTTAACTGTTTATACCCCATATAACGTGGCAATACTACAGTACTCTAGGGGGAGCCTTTGGCGAGCCCCTTAAATATCATGCCCTGCTGTTGGAGGGTTCCAACATCCAATTAAAGACCTGTTCTCGCCTAAACACAGCCACCTTCCTCCCCAAGGAAACAGGGGAACCCGAGCATAACTGTGAACAAGTCATAGTACAGACCTATGTAGCCAGGGAAGATCTCAGGGAAACTTCCCTAGAGAACAGGACTGGACCCTCTTCACAAAGGCAGCTCTTTTGTAGAAAAAGGGATCAGTCAGGCAGGATACCAGTAGTCACTCTAAATGACACCATTGAAACTGCGTCTCTCCCTCCAGGCACAAGCACTCAATTAGCTGAGCTAACAGCTCTTACAAGAGCAACTGAATTAAACAAAGGAAAGGTAGTTAACATTTACACTGACTCCAAGTATGCTTGCCTGGTTCTCCTTGCTCATGCTGCCATCTCCATGCTCATGCTGCCATTTGAAAGGAAAGGCATTTTCTTATTACCAATGGATTTCCTATAAAATATCACAAGAAAATTAACAGGCTATTATCCTCAGTTTTCCTTCCATGAGAAATAGCAGTGACGCATTGTAGGGGACATCAAAAGGGAACAGATGAGGTAGCCAAGAAAATAGATTAGCTGATTAGGCAGCAACGTCAGTGGCAAGGAAGCCTCAAGACATCAACACACTTCAAACCCCTCTAATCTGGGAAGGCTCCATAAGAGAAATTAAACCTCAGTGCTCCCCTACAGAAACAGAATGGGCCACTTCTTGAGGATACTTGTCAGCCCTCAGGATGGCTACAGTTAGAGGATGGCAAACTTCACTTGCTAGTCTCCAGCCAACAGAAAGTCCTTAAAATCTTTCATCAAGCTTTTCACTTGGGAAAGGATAAAACTTACTGATGTGCCAGAGATTGTTTTCACGAGAGAACTTACTAAAAACAATCGAGCAAGTTGTTAATGCTTGTGAAGTCTGTCTTAAAAATCCCCTGAACAGGCAACTCCTTCCTCCTCAAACCCAAAAAATAGGAAGTTATCCAGAGGAAGACTGGCAGCTAGACTTCACCCATATGCCAAAAACAAAAGGCATTCAACACCTGCTGGTATGGGTAGATGCCTTCACTAACTGGGTAGAAGCATCTCCATGCCATACAGAAAAAGCCTCTGAGGTAATAAAAATGTTAATTAATGGAATAACTCCTCTACGTAGGTACCTTCAAAGTGACAAAGGGCTCTCATTTAAGGCAGCTGTCACACAGGGGTCTCAAAAGTCCTAGGCATAGAATATCATCTCCATCGTGCTTGGACACCCAATCCTCAGGAAAAGTAGAGAAAACGAATGATATTATCAAGACACCTCAGAAAATTATCCCGACAAACTCACCTTCCTTGGGTCACTCTTCTTCCTAAGGCCTTAATACAAATAAGAAATACCCCTTCAAAATTAGGTGTTAGCCCTTTTGAGATGCTGTACAGACAGGCTTGCCTTACCAATGATTTTCTATTAGATCAAGAAACCTCTGAGCTAGTTAAGCATATAACCTCTCTGGCTCACTTCCAACAGGAATTAGCACAATTAGCAAAAGCCCAACCCCAGGAAACAGGGACACCTCTATTTAACCCAGGAGATTTGGTACTGATAAAGGCTCTCCCTTCTCTCTCTCCCTCCCTCCCTAAACCCAAGCTGGGAAGGGCCTAACACTGTTCTTCTTTTAACCCCCTCTAGGCAATAAAAGTTACAGGAATAAAAGTTACTCCTGGATACATAACACTTGCGTCAAAGCCTGAAGAACTGAGGGAGCAACCCCTGACAGCCCAGAAGAATGTTCTGAATATCAATGTGAAGAAATAGGAGATCTGGCCGGAGCGGTGGCTCACGCCTGTAATCCCAGCGCTCTGGGAGGCCAAGGCGGGTGGATCACAAGGTCAGGAGATCGAGACCATCCTGGCTAACAGGTGAAACCCGGTCTCTACAAAAAATACAAAAAATTAGCCAGGCATGGTGGCAGGCGCCTGTAGTCCCAGCTACTCCGGAGGCTGAGGCAGGAGAACCCGGGAGGCGGACCTTGCAGTGAGCAGAGATTGCACCACTGCACTCCAGCCTGGGCTACAAAGCGAGACTCTGTCTCCAACAAAAGAATACAAAAATAAGAAATTTGAGATCTTGGCCGGGAATGGTTACTCACACCTGTAATCCCAGCACTTTGGGAGGCTGAGGTGGGCAGATAACAAGGTCAGGAGTTCGAGACCAGCCTGGCCAGTATCATGAAACCCCGTCTCTACTAAAAAATACAAAAAAATTAGCCAGGCATGGTGGCGCACAACTGTAGTCCCAGGTACTCAGGAGGCTGAGGCAGGAGAATTGCTTAAACCCGGGAGGCAGAGGTTGAAGTGAGCCAAGATCGCGCCACTGCACTCCAGCCTGGGCGACAGAGTAAGACTCTGTCTCAAAATAAAAAAAAAATTTTAAAAAATATAAATAAAAAAGAAATGGGAGATCTTTAAGCTGAAAGTCACAAAAGATAAGTAACTGAGTGAGAACTACTCATTTTATGCAGTCTCACCCCTACCTCACCAAATACTTTTTGTCTTGTCTACCTCTCCTTTTGAGATTCAATGCCAAATATTAGAATTTCTTTTTGATGGGAATTATTTACCATGCCGCCCCTGCAGGAATTGCTACACTCTACTATTTGCAGTAGGATTACAGACTGTAGCACTCTCAGGGTACAATATTGGACAGAGAATCTCAATTACTGTAGCATTTTGCTTAATTATCATCCTCCTAGTAGGAATAACAGTTACTAACAGGAAGTAAACATGAGTGTTTTACTATCAATAAGTCTGTTAGGACTTCTTGTCAGACTTAGTAATATGTCACATCCTTTAGCTCCTGCAGTATCAGCCATGGCCCATTTGGATAACAAGACTAATTGTTGGGTCTGTTCTAAGTGGTTTGCTCAGTTTAATGACACTAAGGAACCCTTCAGTGACCTACAACTCACCATCGTAGGATTCCCTTTGTTAGCTTTACCTTTAATCCTTAAAGATTTAGGAGACATAAATGGGACATAGTTTGGGGCACTTTTAACTGGGTAACTAACTCCTCTCAGCACAACGCTCTTCCCCCAGTGCCAAAGAACACTCTCCCCAAAGATAAACTTCACACCCTCAGGCTGGTAAAAGTTGACCGGGTAATAGCAAATACCTCCCTCTGCTTTAAAAGCAGTAGGGAAGGACCATACTTGGGAGATCTCAGATCCTGTAACATCACACTTGTAATTGCTGATAGTTCAAAGATGTGGGGAGGAAAACGCAACAGGAGCGATCTAAAAGGATGAGAAGCCCTAATGGGGGGCTTTCAAAATCTAGCCTTTCCTTCTGGTTGGAAGTCCCGATGGGAGTGGTATGCTCTAAGTCACCATGCTGACTATAATGTAAAGAATAACATGGGGCGGGCGCGGTGGCTTATGCCTGTAATCCCAGCACTTTGGGAGGCCAAGGTGGGTGGATCACGAGGTCAGGAGATTGAGACCATCCTGGCTAACATGGTGAAACCCTGCCTCCACTAAAAATACAAAAAATTAGCCGGGCATGGTGGCAGGCGCCTGCAGTCCCAGCTACTTGGGAGGCTGAGGCAGAAGAATGGTGTGAACCAGGGAGGCAGAGCTTGCAGAGATCGCACCACTGCACTCCAGGCTGGGTGACAGAGTGAGACTCTGTCTCAAAAAAAAAAAAAAAAGAACACATGAGCCTTTCCAAATATGCTCCCCCATGGAATTCCAGACCCTTGTATGATGCTTGCTAATGGTAGCAGCTTACAAATCTGTGGGTGAACTGGAGACATCTGGACTGACAGCCCTTGCCACAAGGATCATCTGAGATATTGGCCAGGGCATATTATGTTTTTAATTTTTCGAAACTCCATTTGTCAGGTGGATCCTTCTCACTTGGCATGTCAAATTCCAAACAGCATTGTAAATGACTATTCTAAATATGGATATACTTATCCCAAGGATGCCCCTATTGTATGTAAAGAAGGGAAACTTCTATGATATGAGAAAAATCTGCTGGTGTCTCTCACAAGCCACAACTTAGAACCATCCCTTCAAGGAACAGGGCTATATTTTCTTTGTGGCTCCTGGATAAACGTAATCCTCCCAAGGCCTTGTAAGGGAACTTGTACTACAAAAGCAGTAGTTCTCGACTTGTTACTTTTAAATTCTCCTGAGATGGCAGCATCATCTGGGGACATCCCTAACTCAGGGTCTTTTAGGCAAACTGCATTATCTCGTATATGCTGGACAAAGAGATCTATCATTTCTATGCCCTGGCATGGAGATTTAACTGAAAGGGTAGACTGGGGAGGGCATGCACATGAGAACACCATCTTAGAAAACCCATGGATGAGAAATTCTATAGCCATAGGTCTATTCTGGTTTATGGGCACCCCTCTCCTTGAAAGATCAGTACTTAATATTTCCATTATGATGCAATGAGGATGGAAAGCAACTGTAGGCGCCATAGAAGCACAACAGCCATCTACAGACATTTTAGTCTCAGTAGTAGCACAAAATAGACAGGCCTTAGATGTCCTGATAGCTGAAGTAGGAGGTACCTGTGCACTTTTAAATGAAACATGCTGTTTCTGGATTAACACCTCTAGTCAAGTAGAGGAAAATATACACATACTTAAAAATCAAATCAAAATAATTGACAGGCTAAAAAAAAATGCAGGCTTCAGCCCTGGGTGGTTACAATCCCTCTTTAATGAATTCCAGTCATCTTTATGGAATTGGTTAGCTCTTTTATTAAGCTCCCTCCTGCTTATACATCTTGTATTCATATTTGCACCTTGTATACTCACTACTATAACTCCAATTATTGTCTCTTGCCTAGAAGCAATCAAACTCCAAATGGTGCTACAAAGTGAACCATGCGTGGGCACACCATTCTTCCGAGGACCCTTGGATCGACCCCAGGAGGAACCCGAGCTGTTCTTCCCCACTTGATGCCCCCTTTCAGCAGGAAGTAACCAGAAAGAGTCGTCGCCCAAAACCCTGTAACAGCAGTTAAGGTGACATCTCCTCAGGGGAAATATTACAGGAGTTATTAAGAAATTATTTTAGGCAGATAGAGAGGGTAAGGAGTCCTCAGTAAGGTTTTTTATTCTTTTAATAAAGGTAGCTCCTGAAACATTTCTTTTCTAATAGAAAAGCAGCTTGACAAGCCAGGCCGGCAAGCTTTGATATGCAAATACTGGTGATTAGAAACTGGGTCTATTCAGCATGGTGATTCCTCCATCTCTTCCTCATCACCATGTGTGCCAAGTGTCATGGCTGCCTCCAGATGACTCCGTGTGTGCAGGACATCATAGCGAACTGCACTTGCATGTTAAAAGGCCAGGGTGGGAGAGCCAGGTTTTTCGCTGACTACATGAATGACACACCTGATCAAATCAATGCCCTGAGCCCTGTGCAAATCAGACACCGCCTCCTCCAGCCTCCTAATATAACCGACTATTTTCTGGTGCACTCAGGGTTTTCCTCTCTGTTCGGAGCCCCACTCCCTTGGTCTCTGTAAAGGGGAGCCTTTTCCTTCTTTCTTATTAAACTTTCCGCTCACTGAAACCTTGAAACCGCGCCACATGTATCCGTGTTGTTTATCTAATTGGTCTGAGACAAAGGACCCTGGTGTTCCTCCAGTCATCAGAGACCTATCAGAAGTTCTCGAACCAGAAAGTAAATAACATGAAGAAACTTGGAACAACAAAAAAGAATAAAGAGTAATGAAATGGGAGAAATGGAAGTAAATACAAAAGCCCATTCTTCTCTTTAAGAATAAATGTTTAAAGGCTAAAGCAAAAATTATACCTATTTGATGTGCCCCTAATGTATATAGAAAAATACTTAACACAGTTATATTGGGGAAAACACAATACTATAATAATTCTATTATAAAGGGGGAAGGAAAGGCCTGTAAAAGTAGATAAGGTTTTTATATGTACTCAAAGGGATAAAATGCTGTTAATGATATAGCATAAAAATTTTTTAATGTAAATTATAATAGCAAGAATCACCTAAAAAAGCTATCCAAAGATATACTCTCAAAGACACTATAAAAACAAAAATGAGGCTGGGTGCGGTGGTTCATGCCTGTAATCCCAGCACTTTGGGAGGCCGAAGCAGGCAGATCACAAGGTCAGGAGATCCAGACTATCCTGGCTAACACGGTGAAACCTCGTCTCTACTAAAAAAAAATACAAAAAATTAGCTGGGTGTGGTGGCGGGCACCTGTAGTCCCAGCTACTAGGGAGGCTGAGGCAGGAGAATGGCGTGAATCTGGGAGGCGGAGCTTGCAGTGATCAGAGACTGTGCGCCACTGCACTCCAGCCTGGGCGACAGAGCGAGACACTGTCTCAAAAAAAAAACAAAAATGAAATTCTAGAAAATGCCACGAATCTAAGAAAAGCAGTAAAAATAAAAATGAAAAGCAGAACAAACAGAAAATAAGGAAACAAATAATAAAGTAATAAAACTAGTAATAAAATGGCAGAAAACAAGCCATAGAAAAGGGACAAATATAACTAGGGATGTCAACATCTCTTTCTCAGCAATTGCTAGATTAATCAGGAAAGATGTAAAAAAGAAAATCAGCATGGATATAAAAGAACCCAACAACATATTAACTAATAGAATTGACTGACATTTCTAGGACACTCCATTCAACAACAGCAGAATATATGTTATTTTAAAGCATCCACCAATATTCACAAGACAGGCTATATCCTGGGTCATAAAACAAACCTTACTCAATTAAGAATAACTGAAATCACAAAGTGTGTTCTGTGACTATAATGAAATCAAAATAGAACACAGCGAGAGAAAGACAGGAAACATTTGGAAATTAAACAACTTCTAAATAACCCACAGGACAAAGAGGACTCTGGAGAAAAACAAAACAAAACAAAACAAAAAACACTGAACTGAAAGAAAACTCAACATATCAAAGCTTGTGGAATATAGCCAAAGCAGAGCCGAGAGGAAAATTTATAAACCTAAATGCTTACATTAAAAAAAGGGAAGGTCTCAAATCAAGTCTAAGCTCCTACCTAAAGAAAATTAGAAAAACAGAAACCAAAATTAGGGAATACAGGAAAGAGCAGAAATCTAAGTATTTAAAAACAAGAAATAGACAAAATTTGGTAAAACAAAAATCTGGTCATTTGAAAAGGTCAATGAAATTAACAAACCTCTAACAAGACTAAAATGAAAAGGGGAAAAAAAGACACAAATCAACCTTTACAGAATTGAAGCTGTCAGAAACCAGTGCTCAGCGTAGCCAAAAGAAACCTGCACTTAAACAGAAAATTTCTCAGCATGGCACTTTTACGTTGGCGGAAGGGTGCTGCTTGCACCTGTTACAATTACAAGAGCACACCGAACAAAGGAAGGAAGGGGTTTTTAACCCTAATGCAGCTCCTGTTTCTGTGTCCTTCCCCTATTGGCTGGGGTTGGACCGCACAATCTAAGCTGATCCTGGTTGGCTTAGACCTAATTTTTTTTCCCAACTAGGGTAAACATGCAATTTGCAAGAAAAGGAGAAGGGGGAAAAAGAAGGGAGTAGGGTTGATTTACAATTTATGACCAGGAAGTTGAGTCTTTGAAGAGGAACTCAGTTGTCCCAACAAAGCTAAGGATGTAACTACATATTCCAAAAACATTTACAAGGTAACAAAATAGGAGAAAGGAATCTATAAGCATAAATTTGAGAACTTGGATGAAACAGACAAATTCCTCACAAATTTCCTACTAAAATTCACCTAATATGAAATAGATCATACTAAAAGACACATAATAATTTTAAAAATTGAAATCATAGTGTTACAGGTAGTTAGGCAGGCATAAGCCAGGCAGGAGAGGGCTCTCCCCCACCCACTAAGAATGTCAGGTGATCAGGTGATGGTTCCACAATTATGCATTGCCTCTCTAAAGATAATTCAGCAGCTGGAGGCAGGGAGAGACAATCTCCTGATAATCTACAGCTGTTAACGTTATAAAGTGTTAACTGAATGCAGGTGCCAGGGAGAAGCAAAAAGGACTTCCAATAAAATCTCAGGTGTTGGGTGAGGGAACCCAGGCATGTGCATTAAGAGACAAAATAGCAGAGCCTGGCTTTCCGAGGGCACACCACTGGAAAAGGGAAGAAAGCCTCAGATGGGCATGTGTAAAACTTTCTAAACACACTGCATGTGCTCACTTTCTAAGGGTAAGAAGGACACTGTGCATGTGGGCAGCCCACCCTAAGGGAAGAATCATGGGGAAGGGTTCCAAGATGCTGGAAGGGGACTAGCCCATAAAGTCTTAGGATCACAGTTAAACGTGGCACTTGACCTTCTTGGTGCCCACTTGGGTCTCTTCCAAGTGCACTTTCTTTTCTTTCCTGCTCTAAAGCTTTTTAATAAACTTCCACTCCTGCTGAAACTTGCCTCAGTCTCTTTTTCTACCTTATGCCCCTCAGTGGAATTCTTTCTCATAAGGAGGCAAGAGTTAAGGTTGCTGCAGACCTGTAAGGATTCACTGCCAGTAACTCGGACACCTTCCACCGGTAACAACAGTTTCAAAGCAAACCTCCCCAAAAAACAAATCTCGTGGGCCTGATTTCACTGGAGAAGTCTACAAAATACAAATCATTTAGATGAGAATTAAGAATAATTTTACACAACCTTCCTCCAGAAAATAGAGGATGGAATTTCCCAACTCACTCTATGAAACCAGCATTAGCCTGACACTTAAACAGAAAAAGACAGTATAAAAGAGAAAACTACAGACTAATGTTTCTCATGAACACAGATGCAAAAATCCTCAAAAAATATTAATAGTACCAAGGGAACTGAGCAATATCTCAAAAGGATTATACATGACCAAATGGGGTTTTACCATAGATGCAAGGCTGGTTCAGTGCTTAAAAATCAATCAAGTGATGATGTACAGAAAGGAACTCTATGAATCTGTTCCTGAGCATAACAACTACTACTAGGGAAAATTATAAAACAAAAACAAAGAGCAAGAATTTAGTCTTGGAGAATTCACCTAAAAGAAAGCAACAAAGAAAACAGCATTTATTCCACAGAGTCTACTAAATCTCAGTAAGATCAGCAAGACCCTGTGGCACTTAAGCCACAACCCACTCCCTCCTTCTCCTGCCCAGGCCAATGTTCCACTCTGGTAAAATGTGGCCAGGAAGATGCAAATCCCTTTTCCCTCAGATCCTAGTCAAGGGATACAGGAGAGGCAGACCACCAGCATTTCTCATGCTTCCCAGCAACATTATCACAATTTAAATTCCAGAGTGGTGTGTCAAAGATATCAAAAGCGACCTTCCTCCGCCCAACGCTTACAGGGCAAGACTCTACCTCAGACACAGATGGTCCAGAATACTGAGCCCTAATCACCGTTGCCTCAGCTCACTCATAGGGCAAAACTTCCATGTAGGGAGGGGCAAATCAAGTAAAGGACACTGCCCCTACAAGAGCCCTGCTTGTAAGGCAGGAGTTTCACTCCAAGAGAAGCCGAACACTGTCCCCCACCCCAACTCTAGAGCAGTGGAGAAGCTGTGTTAAAGGGAGAGAAGCCACAAGAACAGAATACTTAAAAGCTCTACCCAAAGAAACTGACTTTATTTGGTACCGAGTATAGAGAAGTTCCAGCCTAAGAGTGCTCTTGAAAACAACATAGGTCAGCTAGTTTACCAGAGATAACCAAGGAAATATGATAAGAGGGTAAGACAAATAAGGTAAGAGCCCTCCTAGAGTCAGAACAAACATCAAAGATTGGCCTCAAAAACTATCCCTGCAAAAGGGCTTGGATTTAACTGGATCAAGACTGTGGAACAATTTATGCTCTATTTTATACATTGATGAAAAAAATGCAGAAATTAGACAATAATTATTGAAGCTTAACAACTGCATATGAAACTGACAGAAGCAGTTAACCTAACAGAAATCAGAGAAGAGAATTAAACAGAGCCCTGATAAACCACTGTCATCCCAGGGTGACTGTGACAATGCCTAATGCTGTGCACTGTGAGGAGGTATCAGAGGCTAAAACTGTTCAATCAAATCACTGAAAAACAAGCAAACAATAACGACAAGGCTTGGAAGCGAGGGGTCAATATGTTATCAATAGTTAAAATACACAATCTAAAATGTCCAGTTTGCTTGAATGCAGTGGCTCACACCTCTAATCCCAACACTTTGGAAGGCTGAGGTGGGTAGTTTGCTTGAGCCCAGGTGTTTGAGGTCAGCCTGGGCAACATGGCGAAACCCCATCTCTGCAAAAACAGTACAAAAATTAGCCGGATGTGTTTCTGTGTGCCTGTAATCCCAGCTACTCGGGAGGCTGAGTGGGAAGATCAATTGAGTCTGCGAGGTTGAGGCTGCAGTGAACCATGATCACAACCACTGCACTTGAGCCTGGGTGGCAAAGCAACACCCTATCTCAAAAATATATAAAATAAAGTAAAATGTCAAGTTTAATCAAAAACATAACACAGGGCAAAGAAACAGAAACGTATAAGACAAACAGGAGAAAAATAGCAGGTAACAGGAACTGCTCATGAGAGGGCGTATGTGTCAGATTGAGCAATACTTCAAAGCAGTCATTATAAATATATTCACAGAACTAAAGGAGACCATGCTTAAAGAGATAATGAAAGGTATGACGACAATATCTCAGATACAAAATATAAAGAGATAGAAGTTATAAAACAAAATCAAATGGTTTTTCATAAAAATACCTGTCATGAAAAATATATTTAAGGGGCTTACCAGTAGATCTGAACTGAAAAAAGATAATCAGCAAACTTGAAAGCAAATCAACAGCTTATATAATCCAAATAATACAGAGAAAAAAGAATGAAGATGCCAGATGTGGTGGTTCACGCCTATAATCCCAGCACTTTGGGAGGCTGAGGTGGGTGGATCACGAGGTCAGAAGTTTGAGACCAGCCTGACCAACATGGTGAAACCCCGTCTCCACTAAAAATACAAAAATTAGCCAGGCGTGGTGTCATGTACCTGTAATCCCAGCTACTCAGGAGGCTGAGGCAGAAGAATTGCTTGAACCCAGGAGGCAGATGTGGCAGTGAACTGAGATTGCATCACTGCACTCCAGCCTAGGTGACAGAGTGAGACTCCGTCTCCAAAAAAAAAAAAAAGAAGAAGAAAAATTAAGAGCCTCAGAGAAATGCAAGCACCTTTAAAGGGCCACCAATGTATGCGTAACGACAGTACCAGAAGGAGAGGAGAGAAGGAAACAGAAGAAATTATTTAAAGAAATGTGGATGTGAACTTCCTAAATTTGATGAAAAACATTAATCTACTCATGCAAAAAGCTCAATGAACTATAAGTACAATAAATGCAAAACAATCCACACCAAGAAGCATTAAAGATGCCAAAAAAACAAAGAATACATTGAAAGCAGCAAAAGAAAAAATAACAACTCCTCATGTACAAGGAAACTCCAAAAACATGAATAGCTGACTTGTCATAAGAAACAACAGAAGTCAGAAGACACTTGGATGACATATTTCAAAGCACTGAAAGAGACAAAAACTCTTACCAAGAATCTTGTACTCAGCACATCTTTAAAAGATAAAGGCTAAATAAAGACATTCATTTCCACGTAAACAAATACTGAGAGTATTTGCTGCCAGCAGATCCACCTTTACAAGAAATACCAAAGGAAGTTCTTCAGGCGGAAAAAAAGTGACCCCAGACAGTGATATGAATTTACATGAAAAACCAAAGAGCACTGGTACAGGTAAATGTGTAACTATAAAATAGAGTATCTCTGGCCGGACGCGGTGGTTCACACCTGTAATTCCAGCACTTTGGGAGGCTGAGGCAGCGGACCTGAGGTCAGGAGTTCGAGACTAGCCTGACCAACGTGGAGACACCCCATTTCTACTAAAAATACGAAATTAGCTGGGCATGGTAGCGCATGCCTGTAATCCCAACTACTCAGGAGTCTGAGGCAGGAAAATCACTTGAACCGAGGAGGCGGAGGTTACAGTGAGCGGAGATCGAGCCATTGCACTCCAGCCTGGGCAACAAGAGCAAAACTCCGTCTCAAAAAATATATATATATATGAGTATCTCCTTTTTTTCTTATCTGATTTATTATAGTATAAATAGTATAAAATAATATGTGTGTGTATATATACACACAATATATATATTTTTTATATGCATACATATATATGTATATGTATATAAAAGCTGTTTTGGCCTATGGAAATGATACCAGATGGTAACTTGAATCTATAGAAAGAAATGAAAAGCAACAGAAATGATAAATAGAAGGCTAATATATCAATTTCTATAAATACATACTTGATCTCCTCTCTTCTCTCAGCTTACTAGACATAAAATTATATAAAGTAATAATTACAGAATATATTTTGGGGTTTGTAATACACGTATATGTAAGAATAACAGTACAAGAAGGGGAAAGAGGAAATTGAGCTATATAAAGTAACATTTCTGTATCTCACTGTAATTAAGTTATTATAAGCCTGAAGTATTCTGATAAGTTAAGATGTATCTGCTTAAGTCCTAAAGCAACTAGTAAAAAACAAAAATTTGAAAAAACCATTAAAGGAATTCAAATGTTACACAAGAAAATATGCACTGAATGCAAAAGAAAGCAATAAAGGAGGAAAAGAGAAACAAAAAAGACATGAGTCATACAGAAAACAAAAAGTAAAATGGTACAAATATAAATCCAACCATATCAATAATAACATTAATTGACATAACAAAAATCAATCAAAAGGCAGGGATGTCAGACTGGTTAAAAAAAAAAAAAATAAGACACAGCATATGCTGCCAATGGAAGACACACTTTTCTTTCAGAAATACAAATATATAATAAGTAAAGGATTTAAAAAGTTATACCCTAAGGAAGGTGGAACAGCTATACTAATATCACACAAAGTTTTAAAATAAAAATGTTACTAGAGACAAAGAGGAAAATTTTATAATGCTAAAAGGTTCTTCCATCAGAAGATACAAACATAAAAATATATGTACCTATAAAACAGACAATTCAATAATGGTTGTAGATTTCCATACTCAACTTTCAATAACATATTAAACAACAAGGCAGAGATCAGTAAGGAAATAAAAAACTTGGAACAATGCCATAAACTAATGAGACCTGACTGACAGGTCAGACAGAACACTCCATCCAACAATAGCAGAAAGGGCATTCTTCTCAAGTGCACATGAAATATTCTCCACAATAAACCATATGGTAGGCCATGAAATAAACCTCAGTAAATTTAAAGGAAATGAAATAATACACAACATATTCTCCAACAACAAATGGAATCAAACTAGAAATCAGTAACAGAAAGAAATACAGAAAATTCACAAATGTGTGGATATTAAATAGCACACTCATAAATAACCAATGGATCAAAGAAGAAATCACAAGAGAAATTAGAAAATACTTCGATATAAATGAAAATGAAGATAACATATCACATTTGACGGAATGCAGCTAAATTGGAGAAAAATTTATAGCTACAAATGATTGTATAACAAAAGAAAAGATCTCATATAAAGAATCTTTTACCTGAAGACACTATACAAATCTAAATCCAAAGAACAAAAGAAAGGAAAGATTAGTGCAGACATGTATAAAATAGAGAATTAAAAAATAATAATCAATAGAACCAAAAGTTAGTTTTTTGAGAAGATCAGGAAAATTAATAAACCTTTAGGTAGACTGAGAATGAAAAAAAAAAAGAGTAAAAAGTTATTAAAACCAGGAATAAAAGAAGGTACATTAATACTGAAGTTACGAGGGGGAAAAAAGAAGATGTTAAGGAATATTATGAACAAATGTATGCCAATAAATAATGTAGATGAAATGGATGAACTGCTAGAAAGACTCAAACTACAGGTATTAACTCAAGAAGAAATACAAATTTTAAATTTACCTATCATAAGTAAAGAGACTGAATTAGAAACAACTTTTCATTAAGAAAAAATCAGATCCAGATGGTTTCCCTAGTGAATTTAAAGAAAAAAATTACATTTAAAGAAAAATTCATACCAATTGTTGACAGATTATTCTAAAAACAAACTAAATATAATCCACCATATTTAGTTTATTTGTTTAAAATTTATTTGTGGTAATCCACTATATTAACAGGCTAATGAAGAGTCACATGATCATATCAACAGACACACAAGAATCATTTTTTAAAATGCAACATTCGTTCATAACTTTTAGCAAGTTAGTAATAGAGAACTTTCCTCAACGTGATAAAGAACATCTATGAAGTCCTACAGCTAACTAACATCATATATAATACTTAATGCTGTTTTGATTATAATTGTTACATGAATCTAGACACGTAAAAAGTAACACATCCATGCAGATACACACACACACACACACACACACACACACACACACACGAGAGCATGTAAAAACTGGTGATACCTATAAAAGATCTGTAGATGGTACCAATGTCAATTAATGGGACTTTAATATTGTACCACAGTTAGAGAAGATGTTACCATTGGGCCACTGAGAGAAGCTGGGTAAACAGTAAATGAGACCTCTCTGTACTGTATTTGTAACATCCTGTGAACCTACAATTACTTCAAAAGAAAAAGAAACAAAACAAAACAACCAAAACCCTACTCTACACATGTCTATCAATAGTAGGCATTCAGTAACTATTTTATTATATAATATGTCCACCTGAATTTTTCTGTTTTCTATAGCTTTTCTTGAGTTGTCATCTTGTGTTGAGTGGGTTTCCACCATGAAAATGGTTGGCCACAAGTTAATAACTGTTATAAAGCTGGATATACAGAAGTTCATTTTTATAATTCTTTCTACTTTTATATGCTTACAACCTTCCCTAGTAAAAATCAAAGTAATAAGGCCCTGTGGTCTCTTTCTTAGTCTTGAACCCTACTAATGCCTTCAAAGACTTCAAAATATTTCCTCTCAAAAGAGAATTCATTAATTTGAAGACTTTTATTGAGCCTCTGTTATTTAGTAGACCTTATAGTAGGACCTGATGCACACTTGCTTCCTTAGATTAGAAATGCAATATAATTCATAAAAACAAAACAAAACAAAAGTTCCACCATTTGTAAACTGTGACTTTAGTCAACCTTCCTAATCTTTCTGAGTTTTACTCTACTTCACTGCAGAACAGATTAAAATCTATGTGAGGAATAAATGAAATCATATGTTGTAAATTGTAACAAATTATAATTCATTCTTAGTTTGCTTAAATGTTGAGAGCAGATATTTCCATGAACTAACCTGGTATGAATATGGATTCATTCTTCTCAAGTTCCCAAGATCTTTTCTTACAGATAATGTCACCTTGAATCCAGTTAAACTTAGTTACCTCAGCACCAGCAAATTTTAACACCAAAACTATGAAAGAAACAGCAGCAAGCTTATGTCTTCTTAACCAACGTTTCAATCAATAGTGTTATTTTTCCACCATTTACTGTGCTAATCTGATTAAGCAGTAAAAGCCCATGATTATTTACTTTAGAAGGCTGCTGAGTAATGAGCATGGGAAAGGAGAAGAAACAGATACATTCATAAACTGGTAGAGAGAACATAAATTGTGTAAATCTACACAAGCCTTTTAGATAAGAGTGTGTGAGTAAGATAACTAAAAATGTAAATCCCTTTGAGCTAGCAACTACACTATTAGTACTATAGTTGGAGAAATAGATATATATGCATAAATACATCTCTGCTTCATTGTAACAGAAAAACACATGCATTCAATGGAATATCTGCAATCATTAAAAAGAACCAAAAAGATTATTTGTATGTAGAAAGCATACAAAAAGAGGGAAAGTAGCAGGTAACAGAAAGCAGCAAGTATTCCATGACTCCAACTCTAAGAATATATACATACACACACACGTGTATATATTCTTGCATATGCAGAGAAAATGTGAGAATACACAAGTTTATTACAGTAATGCATAAGCACAAGGGTTTTAAACTTTGTATTTTACACCTTCAAATCCTCTAGGGTTTTATTAATGAGAAAAAAATTTTTCAAAATAACTTTTAAAATTATGATCTGGTGGGCGGTTAAAATATAAGAAAATATCCAAAAGCAATCGCAACAAAAGCAAAAATTGACAAATGGGATCTAATTAAACTAAAGAGCTCTGCACAGCGGAAAAAAAAAAAAAAAAAAAAAAAAATAGGATCAAATAAAAAAAAAAAGCTCTGCACAGCGGAAAAAAAAAAAAAAAAAAAAAAGTCTATCAGAGTAAACAAACAACCTACAGAATGGGAGAAAATTTCTGCAATCTATCCATCTGACAAAGGTCTAATATCCAGCAACTACAAAGAACTTAAACAAATTAACAAGAAAAAAACAAATAACTCCATTAAGAAGTGGGCAAAGGAAATGAACAGACACTTCTCAAAAGAAGACACACGCAGCCAACCAAAAAGCTTAACATCACTGATCATCAGAAAAATTGCAAATCAAAACCGCAATCTCACACCAGTCAGAATGGCTATTAAAAAGTCAAAAAACAACAGATGCTGGTGAGGTTGTGGAGAAAAAGGAATGTTTTACACTGGTGGTGGGAGTGTAAATTAGTTTGACCACTGTGGAAGACAGTGTGGCAATTCCTCAAAGACCTAGAGGCAGAAATACCATTTGACCCAGTAATCCCATTACTGGGTACATACCCAAAGGAATATAAATCATTCTATTGTAGAGATACATGCATGCATATATTCATCACAGCACTATTCACAATAGTAAAGACACGGAATCAACCTAAATGCCCATTAATGATAGATTGGATTAGGAAAATGTGGTACATATGCACCATGGAATACTATGCAGTCCTTTGCAAGGACATGAATGGAGCTGGAAGCCATCATCCTCAGCAAACTAACACAGGAACAGAAAACCAAATACCATATGTTCTCACTTGTAAGTGGGAGTTGAATGATGAGAACACAGGGACACAAGGGAGGGAACAACACCTGTGAAACCTGTGAGAGGGTGGGAGGTGGGAGGTGGGAGGAAGGAGAGCATCAAGAAGAATACCTAATGGATGCCAGGCTTAACACCTAGGTGATGGGATGATCTGTGCAACAAACCACCATGGCCCACATTTACCTATGTAACAAACCTGCATATGTACCCCTGAACTTAAAATAAAAGTTGGAAATAAAGAGCAAACAAACAATAAAACCAGAAATCACTTGCTGAAGAAAAATGCAAGAAGATTTAAAAAGGGAAAAAAAAGTATTTTTTAAAAAAGTGTTCATATTTTCTCTTTGAAGTCTCCATTGAAACCTACTTCTTCTATTAATCTGAATTAAATGGCCTTCCTGTTTTCCCCTCACACCTTCCACTGGAAGAAAGCCTGTCAACAAGTCACAAATCTAAGGTCTAATTTCTCAACTTCAATACAACTTACCCTCTAAGCAAGCTGCACACTGATGACAAAATTTTAAATACAGTCAATTAACTAGATGGTTTAGCAAATATACATATTTGCAACATATAGCAAAATGTGTATGTCCTGTAATGCATTTTGTACAATAATTTCACATTTGTTGATATTTACCTAAGCACTGAAGTATCTTCAAATACTACTCATAATAAGGAACCTCTAATTATAAGAACCACTTGAACACTTTGGTCTACAGTCTCATATCACTGTTTGGTTGCCTGCTTACAGTTTTATTTTTATTGCAATTTTTAAAATGTAAAGTAACCAAAAAAAGTATTTTTAAAAATGTTGCCACTTCTGATATGCTTAAACAAGGGAACTAAACTAAATGATTTTTAAGTATTTCTTGGACAAAGGCAACATTTAGTAATCATATTTATGTGTTTGAAAGTTTTATCTTCTCATCACTCACTCCAGAAGATCCTGGAAACAACATCTTGGAAGAGAAATACTATACATGCATTATTAGCACTATAAATCTTCTGCGAGTATAAGAAATGTAGTAAGTATTTATTGTGCATCTACTATGTGTCAGAAACATTGCTAGGACCAAATATACAAGACTAAAGAAAATCTTATGATACCAAATTCTCCTAAAATTAATATTGTCATGGGTATCATATTGGAGAAGGGGACTTGAGGTGAGGGTGTGGGAATGAAAGCTAATTAAAATAATTAATCTAATTATGATAAGAAAGCCATAGGGGAAAAAACCCTTAATTCACTTAAGAGTGCTAGAAAAACCTTCCTGAAATAAGGGAGTTTTAAGTTACAATTGAAGGATGAATAAAAGTTCACCAGGTTTGGAGGTAGGTATTCCAGGCAGACAGAATCAGTACATAAGAAAACTCACAGGCCAGCTTTGTTCCATTGCTGGCGGGGAGCTGCGTTCCTTTGGAGGGGGAGAGGTGCTCTGATTTTTAGAATTTCCAGCTCTTCTGCACCGCTTTTTCCCCATCTTTGTGGTTTTATCTACCTTTGGTCTTTGATGATGGTGACGTACAGATGGGGTTTTGGTGTGGATGTCCTTTCTGTTTGTTATTTTTCCTTCTAACAGTCAGGACCTTCAGCAGCAGGTCTGTTGGAGTTTGCTCGAGGTCAACTCCAGACCCTGTTTGCCTGGGTATAAGCAATGGAGGCTGCAGAAGAGTGAATATTGCTGAACAGAAAATGTTGCTGTCTGATGGTTCCTCTGGAAGCTTCGTCTCAGAGGTATACCTGGTCGTGTGATGTGTGAGTCTACCCCTAGTGGGGGATGTCTCCCAGTTAGGCTACTAGGGGGTCAAGGACCCACTTGAGCAGACAGTCTGTCCGTTCTCAGATCTCAAACTCCATGCTGGGAGAACCACTACTCTCTTCAAAGCTCTCAGACAGGGATATTTACATCTGCAGAGGTTTCTACTGCCTTTTGTTTGGCTATGCCCTGTCCCCAGAGGTGGAGTCTACAGAGGCAGGCAGGCCTCCTTGAGCTGCGGTGGGTTCCATTCAATTCAACAAGAAGAGCTAACTATCCTAAATACAAATGCACCCACACAGGAGCACCCAGATTCATAAAGCAAGTCCTTACAGACTTGCAAAGAGACTTAGACTCCCACACGATAATAATGGGAGACTTTAACACCCCACTGTCAACATTAGACAGATCAACGAGACAGAAAGTTAACAAGGATATCCGGAATTGAACTCAGCTCTGCACCAAGAGGACCTAATAGACATCTACAGAACTTTCCACCCCAAATCAACAGAATATACATTCTTCTCAGCACCACATCGCACTTATCCCAGAATTGACCACATAGTTGGAAGTAAAGGACTCCTCAGCAAATGTAAAAGAACAGAAATTATAACAAACTGTCTCTCAGACCACAGTGCAATCAAACTAGAACTCAGGATTAAGAAACTCAATCAAAACCATTCAACTACATGGAAACTGAACAACCTGCTCCTGAATGACTGCTGGGTACATAATGAAATTAAGGCAGAAATAAAGATGTTCTGTGAAACCAATGAGGACAAAGATACAACATAGCAGAATCTCTGGGACAAATTTAAAGCAGTGTGTAGAGGGAAATTTATAGCACTAAATGCCCACAAGAGAAAGCAGGAAAGATCTAAAATTGACACCCTAACATCACAATTAAAAGAACTAAAGAAGCAAGAGCAAACACATTCAAAAGCTAGCAAAAGGCAAGAAATAACTAAGATCAGAGCAGAACTGAAGGAGAGAGAGAGAGACACAAAAAACCCTTCAAAAAAATCAGTGAATACAGGAGCTGGTTTTTTGAAAAGATCAACAAAATTGATAGACCACTAGCAAGACTAATAAAGAAGAAGAGAGAAGAATCAAATAGACACAATAAAAAATGATAAAGGGGATATCACTACAGACCCCACAGAAATACAAACTAACAACAGAGAATACTGTAAACACCTCTATGCAAATAAATTAGAAAATCTAGAAGGAATGGATAAATTCCTGGACACATACACCCTCCCAAGACTAAACCAGGAAGAAGTTGAATCCCTGAATAGACCAACAGCAGGCTCTGAAATTGAGGCAATAATTAATAGCATACCAACCAAAAACGTCCAGGACCAGATGGATTCACAGCCAAATTCTACCAGAGGTACAAGGAGGAGCTGGTATCATTCCTTCTGAAATTATTCCGATCAATAGAAAAAGAGAGAATCCTCCCTAACTCATTTTATGAGGTCAACATCATCCTGATACCAAAGCCTGGCAGAGACACAACAAAAAAAGAGAATTTTAGACCAATATGCCTGATGAATATTGATGCAAAAATCCTCAACAAAATACTGGCAAACCGAATCCAGCAGCACATCAAAAAGCTTATCCACCATGATCAAGTGGGCTTCATCCCTGGGATGCAAGGCTGGTTCAACATACACAAATCAATAAATGTAATCCAGCATATAAACAGAACCAAAGACAAAAACCACATGATTATCTCAATAGATGCAGAAAAGGCCTTCGACAAAATTCAATAGCCCTTAATGCGAAAAAAAAAAAACAAAAACCTCTCAATAAATTCAGTATTGATGGAACAGATGTCAAAATAATAAGAGCTATTTATGACAAACCCACAGCCAATATCATACTGAATGGGCAAAAACGTGAAGCATTCCCCTTGAAAACTGGCACAAGACACAGATGCCCTCTCTTACCACTCCTATTCAACATAGTGTTGCAAGTTCTGGAGAGGGCAATCAGGCAAGAGAAAGAAATAAAGGGTATTCAGTTAGGAAAAGAGGAAGTCAAATTGTCCCTGTTTACAGATGACATGATTGTATATTTAGAAAACCCCATCGTCTCAGCCCAAAATCTCCTTAAGCTGATAAGCAACTTCAACAAAGTCTCAGGACACAAAATCAATGTGCAAAAATCACTAGCATTCTTATACACTAATAACAGACAAACAGATAGCCAAACCATGAGTGAATTCCCATTCACAATTTCTATAAAGAGAATAAAATACCTAGGAATCCAACTTACAAGGGATGTGAAGGACCTCTTCAAGGAGAACTACAAACCACTGCTCAATGAAATAAAAGAGGACACAAACAAATGGAAAAACATGCCATGCTCATGGATAGGAAGAATCAATATTGTGAAAATGGCCATACTGCCGAAGGTAATTTATAGATTCAATGCCACCCCCATTAAGCTACCAATGACTTTCTTCACAGAATTGGAAAAAAACACTTTAAAGTTCATATGGAACCAAAAAAGAGCCCACATTGCCAAGACAGTCCTAAGCCAAAAGAACAAAGTTGAAGGCATCACGCTACCTGACTTCAAACTATACTACAAGGCTACAGTAACCAAAACAGTATGGTACTGGTACCAAAGCAGAGATATAGACCAATGGAACAGAACAGAGGCCTCAGAAATAATACCACACATCTACAACCATCTGATCTTTGACAAACCTGACAAAAAAAGAAATGGGGAAAGGATTCCCTATTTAATAAACGGTGCTGGGAAAACTGGCTAGCCATAAGTAGAAAGCTGAAACTGGATCCCTTCCTCACACTGTATACAAAAATTAATTCAAGATGGATTAGAGACTTAAATGTTAGACCTAATACCATAAAAACCCTAGAAGAAAACCTAGGTAATACCATTCACGACATAGGCATGGGTAAGGACTTCATGTCTAAAACACCAAAAGCAATGGCAACAAAAGCCAAAATCGACAAATGGGATCTAATTAAACTAAAGAGCTTCTGCACAGCAAAAGAAACTACCATCAGAGTGAACAGGCAACCTACAGAATGGGAGAAAATTTTTGCAATCTACTCATCTGACAAAGGGCTAATATCCAGAACCTACAAACAACTCAAACAAATTTACAAGAAAAAAACAAACAACCCCATCAAAAAGTGGGCAAAGGATATGAGCAGACATTTCTCAAAAGAAGACATTTATGCAGCCAACAGACACATGAAAAAATGCTCATCATCACTGGCCATCAGAGAAATGCAAATCAAAACCACAATGAGATACCATCTCACACCAGTTAGAATGGCGATCACTAAAAAGTCAGGAAACAACAGATGCTGGAGAGGATGTGGAGAAATAAGAACACTTTTACACTGTTGGTGGGACTGTAAACTAGTTCAACCATTGTGGAAGACAGTGTGACGATTCCTCAAGGATCTAGAACTAGAAATACCATTTGATCCAGCCATCCCATTACTGGGTATGCACCCAAAGGATTATAAATCACGCTGCTATAAAGACACATGCACACCTATGTTTACTGCGGCACTATTCACAATACCAAAGACTTGGAAGCAACCCAAATGTCCATCAATGACAGACTAGATTAAGAAAATGTGGCACATATATACCATGGAATACTATGCAGCCATAAAAAAGGATGAGTTAATGTCCCTTGTAGGGACATAGATGCAGCTGGAAACCATCATTCTCAGCAAACTATCGCAAGAACAGAAAACCAAACACCGCATGTTCTCACTTACAGGCGGGAATTGAACAGTGAGAACACCTGGACACAGGACAGGGAACATCACACACTGGGGTCTGTCGTGGGGTTGGGGGAGGGGGGAGGGATAGCATTAGAGGATATACCTAATGTAAATGATGAGTTAATGGCACATGTATACATATGTAACAAACCTGCACGTGGTGCACATGTACCCTAGAACATAAAGTATAATTTTAAAAAAGAATAAAAAATAAATAAAAAAAAGAAAACTCACAGGCAAAAGGCAACAGTTAACTGTAAGAAAGAGAAATAAATGTAATGGTAAATTGCAGCCAGAACTCTAACATATACCAAAATCCCCAGTAGGCTGTTAAATAAAACAATCAATAAATATTTGGTTAGTTGAGTAAGTGAGTGAGTGAATGATAAAATAGCAAATAGAAGCAATTTTAAAGTTTATGTGCTTTTAGTTCCTTTGCTGGTGTTGCAGATTCTTCAGTCTTTCTTATTTCACAAGAGGACCAGCTAGAGAACAAGGCACTTGAAAGAATCTCTAAAGCTCAAGGGATAATACATCTACAGAGAAACTAATTTACTGGGCATTGTTCCTCTAAAGATGAAGAGACTGGTCCTGACAGATCTTGTTTAGCTTTATCACTAGAATTTTAAGTCAGTAACAACTGCCAGGCAAAATGAGCTTGTTGTTGGCAGACCAAGTACAAGGAGAGATGTGTGGAGGAAAGACAAAGCAGCAGCTCTGCAGATGTGCAGTAGGGGAAAATACTTTGGAAGGTAGTATGTTTCCATGCCAGAATGGAAACCGTAAATATTAATGTCACAGGATCCACGTGGTGCCACTTCGTCAGCCAGAAACCTCTGTGGCTGGCGGCGCCTTCTGCCTGAGTACTGCTTGCACCCACTGGGCCTGTTCTGCCCACTTGGCCTGGCAGGCTACCCCTGAACTTACAATAAAAGGTGGAAATAAAAAGCAAACAAATAATAAAACCAGAAATCACCTATTGAAGAAAAATACAAGATGATATAAAAAGGAAAAAAAAAAAGTATTTTTAAAAAAGGTGTTCACATTTTCTCTTTGAAGTCTCCACTGAAACCTACTTCTTCTATTAGTCTGAATTACATGGCCTTCCTGTTTTCCCGTCATACTTCCTACTGGAAGGAGGCTTGGCTGGCGCTACCAGTCTGGATTCCACACCTGCCAAGGGCAAGTCAGGCGCAGAGCAGCGAGGGGTGTATGGTCGAGTGAGCACAGCGTCGAGTGCGCACTGCACACAGCCAGGCACGCCTGCTGCTCCGGCAGGGCAGGCAGCTCCAGGCAATGGCATAGGTGCCAGCTCCACGCAAGGCTGTGGCTGGACCAGATGTAACACACGAGACTTCCAATGCAGGCACCTGAATCTAGATAGGGGGAACACGGTGGTGCCTGGAAGCCTGGAGATGCCAGGAACAGAAGAGCCCCAAAGAGGGTGTCGTAGATCTGGGTTTCTTTTCAGCTTAGCTATGTAATTAAAAGGGTACCCTAGACCTGGGTTCCCCGAACGGCTGCAGCTCTTCTCTCCTCTTTGCCCACAACATGGCGAGCAGGGGGCGTGTTTTAGCCCTGTTTGTGTTATAGTTCTCTCAGTACTGCCATTCAGTGGGTCCTAAGTTCTTGTCCTCCGTGCAGGAAGAATGAGGTATGTCAACAACTGGAGGGTGAGCAAGGCAGAGAGGAGTTCACAGAACGACAGAATAGCTCTCAGGAGACCCACAGCGGGTGGCTCCTTTCCGCAGGCAGGTCGTCCGACAAGTGTCCAGCTCTCAGGAGAGAGGAGACCTACGGTGGGTGGCTCCTTTCCACAGGCAGGTAGACCCGACAAGTGTCCAGCCCTGAGTGGAGAGGAGTCTCGTGATGGGTAGCTCCTTTCCACAGACAGATTGTCCCGAAGAGTCGAGGAGACCTGATGCAAAGTAGGTAACTCCTTTCCACAGCTGGTAAGTCCCAACATCTGTGTGAATCAGGCTGTTTTTAGGGACTTCAGAAGGGAGGAAGTGCATGCTAATTGGTCCATGGGTGGCCATGGTGGGTCCAGAAAAAGCACTTTAAGTTATCCCCCTCTGGGCTGTGGACTCAACTTGGAACTGACAGCTCAGCCCCCATGCTTCAGATCATCCCTGGCTTGAAGGTGGGGCTTCACCGGGGACCTGCCCCTTTACGCTCAGGAGCCGGTCAGCCTCCTGCCGCCATCAATCATTTCGTCCACCATGCCCAGGCTGCTGGAGCTGAGGGTTGCCTGCAGGCCCGTGCCGAGCCACCCTCAGCCCCCCCACAGGCCTCCCTCCTGTGCTCATCAGCGCCCAAAGTCCAGAGGGGGTTGAGGCAGAAGGGGACTGGTGTGTTAGCACCACCCTGCGCGCGCACACACCCAGCCAGGTCGCCGGCGGCGCCTGGGCTTGGCCTCGGCCTCAACTTTGGAAATTGGAGCAGGCGCTGGGAGCGAGGAGAGGCCAGGCAGCGGGAGCAGGTACTTCCAAGCCTGCAGGGGCTGAGGGGCTTCCTGGACCACCGAGAGCACAGGGATGCCCAGGTCTGCAGCCGTGGCTGAGCAGCTGCAGTTGCCCCCAGAAGGGTAGGTTTCCCACCCTGCCAACTTGGAAAGGGGGCAGGACTCCCACCTGTTCCCAGCTCTCGCAGGCTCCGTGGAGTGCACAGCCCCGACTGAGCGTCCCCCGCTGCAGTTGGTGTCTTTGCAGCAGCCGCTCCAGACAGGCTGCCACTGCCATCACTAAGGCAGAGTTCTTATGTGGCTAGTTAGTAGTCTTGGGTGAATTTTCCTTGCTACACAGGCCAGTTTCATTAACCCTAAACTACAAGAAAGACCTGATCAGCAGTTCCAGGGTTCTACTGTGTAATGTTTAAGGCTCCATGAATGTCTCGGGCTGAGTTACTGAGGAAGAAAAATCTAAGGCGGCCAAATTTGAGCTCCTAGCTTTAACTATAATAACGAACTTGATTCATCGTACATATATAAAGTCTCCATGTGTATAGTGGTGTGTGCATGTATGCGAATATTCACTGGAAAGAAAAAAAGGATCCCTTATTTTTAAGTGTCTAAAAACAACTAGTATAGTGATCTCTCTGAGGTTCCTTCCATTTTTTTTTTTTTGAGATGGAGTCTTGCTCTGTCGCCCAGGCCGGAGTGCAGTGGTGCGATCTCGGCTCACTGCAACCTCCACCTCCCGGGTTAACGCCATTCTCCTGCCTCAGCCTCTCGAGTAGCTGGGACTACAGGCACCCGCCACCACGCTCAGCTAATTTTTTGTATTTTTAGAAGAGACGGGGTTTCACCTTGTTAGCCAGGATGGTCTCAATCTCCTGACCTCGTGATCCACCCGCCTCAGGCTCCCAAAGTGCTGGCATTACAGGTGTGAGCCACCGTGCCCGACCGGTTCCTTCCATATTTCTAAAGATGCTCTCCTCAAGATGGACAGAAGGACTATTTTCCATATAAGAAAAAACATAAAATTATTTAATAGGTTGGGCAGGTCAGTAAGAAAGAAAGGCTGTAAGAACCAGCTAGTTCCATGTTTAGTCCAAAGACTCTTAACAGTGACTGAAATCCTTCAGATCCTTATAGAGCATATAGACTGATCACCTCACTGAATGAAGAATCCATCATAGGAATACATCTTCATTTGGAAGAGTGGTTAGTAAGAGAAGGCAGAAACTTTGAGATCACATAAACGGCCAGGCGCAGTGGCTCATGCCTGTAAGCCCAGCACTTTGGGAGGCCGAGGCGGGTGGATCACGAGGTCAGGAGTTCAAGACCAGCCTGGCCAAGATGGTGAAACCCATCTCTAGTAAAAGTACAAAAATTAGCCAGGCGCGGTAGCAGGCACCTGTAATCCCAGCTACTCAGGAGGCTGAGGCAAGAGAACTGCTTGAACCTGGAGGACAAACGTTGTAGTGAGCTGAGATTGTGCCACTGCACTCCAGCCTGGGTGACAGAGTGAGACTCTGTCTCAAAAAAAGGAGATAACATAAACATACTGATTTTGATAAGAAAAAGATTACTTACTGATGGATAACTTAAAATTTAGTAGTGGCTTAAGGAAGTGACAATAGACTCCTTTTTCTGCCCTGAGCTCCTTTATAAAACAGGAAGAAGGGAGACCAAACAATACAGTACTCCAAATATAAAGTATGGACTCTATCGTTGAAAATGAAAAATGCTGTCTATATGGAAGTCAGTGGAAAATGTTTCCCATATAGGATAAGAGCTCTAAGTAAGAGTTATATGTAATGAAGTTAATAACAACAATAGTAATAGCTAAACTTATTCACTGCTTACTATTGCCAGACACTGTTGTTCAGTGTATATGGATTAACTCATTTAATCATGAAAACAACCCTATGAGATAGGTACTATTAAGATTCTAAAGATGAAAAACTGAGGCACAGGGAGATTACACAGACTAGTAAAAATCATTCAGGTAATGAGTGGCAGGACTTACACTCTACCCCAGATTATCAAGCTTCAGAGTCCATGCTTAGAGCCACTATGCAATACTTTGCTTTAAAGACACAGTTTTTAACTGTGTCAACAATGGAAGGGTATTATATTTAGTACTCCCACCTGAAGGGGGAAATTCTTTCAGCCAACAATATACAATTGCTCTGTATAGCTTATTTTAAAATACCAACTTCCTTTTCCAGCAATATGGCAGACTAGATAATCTAGAAATCTCAGCAACAAAATACTTAAAACATGCTGGATAATATTAATAAATACCCTTTTAATTACATAGCTAACCTGAAAAGAAATCTCCAGTGTGCAGAAAGGAAAAACAGAAGTTGGGTGTAACTGTGCTAGGGTTGTCATGGACAGGTTTCTTAAAAACTAAGCCATGGGAAAGATGTGTGAATTTGGGGGAGAGGTGATGAGAGGTTGTGTGATGGGTACAAACAAATAGATGGAAGAAATACTAATGTTCCTCAATAAAGCAGGGCGACCATGGTGCAAAACAAGTATTATATATTTCAAAATACCTAGAAAAGAGAATTTGAAATGTTCCCAGCACATAGAAATGATAAATACTCAAGGTGATGAATACTCTAAACACTGACTTAATCATTACACATTCTATGCATGTAACATGCACCCCGTATCACATGTACCCATAAATATGTACAAGTATTATGTATCAATCAGAAAACAGGTGGGCACTTGTAAAAAAGAGAGGAGAAAAAATAACCGAGCAATTTTGGTTTATCACAAACAGGTGGAAAAATGTGCAGGCCGTGGGCCTAAATAAGGTGAGATACAGAACTAAGTCTTTCCCAGTGAAAGCTCAGAGTCTGGATAGCAACATTTCTCAATGAAAGGTAGACTAGGAGGGGAAAAAAATCCTCCCATAAGCCCAGGATGAGAACAAGTTAAGTTCTTCTGCCTCCACATGGGATCTGGAATGAAGAAGGAAAGTCTCACATGGGTGTGAAGTTTGATTTTACATTATCTACTGTTTACAGAACCCCAAAGGTAAAACACTGTGATTAAAAAAAAAAAAAAAATTAGTCCGAGGTAAAAACAAAACATCTTCAGGAACACATCCTTAACTACAACTGAAGATGATTCACAGAGTTAATACTTACCTGATAACCAGGTCATAACACAAAATTGTAAGACACAAGAGTAATCAATTTATTAAGAGTTAGCAGGACTCAATTACATCCCTTTAAGACATCAAATAATTAGAACTATAGAGATTACAAACTTAAATGATTAAAAGTATTAAAGATACAAAAAGATTTGCTCTATCCAATATAAAAACTTGCTTATTAAGCTAAAATAATTAAGACAATATGGATTGGCATGAAAATACACCAAAAGACCATTAGAAAACGGCCCATAAAACTGACCTACACAAATGTTATTTACAACAAAGTAGTACTGAAGAGCACGGGAAAGGAAGGTCTTTTTCAATGGGATAACAATAGGCCAACTAGATAGCCACATGGAAAGAATAAAACAATCAAAATCCAAACTGCACCATACCACAAGATTACTTAAAGATGGAATAAAAAGATTAACAACAAACTTCTGACAAGACTAGATAAGAACAATGAAGGAAGTGAAAGAAGCAAATTAAACAAACAGATCAGAATAAAAAAGGGGAACAGAACGATAGAGCACTTAGACATATAACCATTAAAGAAAAACCAGTAAGTCACACATAAAAATTACCTGACATTGAAAGCTTTTATCAAACCTGTGAAATTCTAACCTTCAAAGAGCAAATAATCTCCAGTTTACTTAAACTATTCCAAAGAATGGGAAGGCAGGGAATGTTACCCAGTTAGTCTTACGATTCTAATTCAACAGGGAATGTGAGTAAAAGAATGTATAAAGGCAAATCACATGTAGGAACAGAGATGCAAAAACCTCAAATAAAATATTAGCAAACTGATTTTGCATCACAGTAAAAAAAGGTACAAGAATTTCATGGAAAATTCAGTAATGCAAATGCAGTACATGTAATTACTAACATTAACAGAATAAGGAGAAAAAGATATACAAGTATCTCCTTAATTTAGGGGGGAAATCAAATTGAAAAATCAGTAAGAAAAAAAGTTGATTCTTACTTCACATCACACAGAAAAATTCAGTATAAATTTAAAGCACAATTATAAAATTTCTGGAAGATATTATGTGAGAATACCCTTATATTTTCAAAATAGGAGAAACTTTCTCAGAAAAAGATCCCAAAGTATGACAATAAAGAAAACAAGGAAATAAATCTGACTATATTAAAATGAAAACTTTCTGTGCAAATAAAGACACCAAAAAAAATGACTCCTATTTTTGATAGACAGTACAGGAGATTATGTATTATAGAAAACTCCTCTCAAATACAATAAAATTGCTAGATAAATTATTTTCAAAACTTTTTATTTTAGTCTGTTACTGAGTTAGCATGGAAAAAAGGTAGAAACAAAGATCCAAAGCAAAGTGAAACCAGGGAGCCTACCTAGTAAGAACTGTTAAGGTCAGTTTCTAGTCCTTAAGTTTTCTACGTTTGATTTTGATCACAGAATATATATATATGGGAATCAAAAGTGATATTAAGGTCTATTCAGGATGGATATACAATAAGAGACCCACAAGCTTTATATGAACTATTCTCACAGAGTAAAAGTAAGCAACAAAAAAATCATGCCACATAGAATGGCAAAGAAAAACAAAACAAAAACTTAAAAAATAAAATTAAAACTTGTCTGTCTGTTCAGACCTTACTATGATGTAGTCAGAAAACCCAAGTGAAAAAAGAAACTTCAAGTGGTTCTGGTATGATGATGCCAACAGGTTACTTGCAGAAGTAAATAAAAGTCCTCTCTGTAGGAATTCAAATTTCAACCAGGACTCAAATACTGGCAGAGTATATATAAAAAACATGACCCAGATATATGTTGTCTCAAAGAAACTCAAAATATAATGATATAGGTAGATTGAAAGTAAATGATGAAAATGATTCACCATGCAAACATTAATCAAAAGAAAGATGTGCCTATAATATCAAATAAAATAGATTTCAGAGCTAAAGAGTTTAATAGGGACAAAGAATTATTATACAATGACCAAAGGGCCAATCCACCAATAAGACATAGCAATCCTAAATGTGTATGCACCAAAATAATATTTAAAAAGAATGTTGGAGAACTCACACTTCCTGATTTCACAAACCTATAAAAGTTTCTACAAACCTATAAAAAATCAAGACAATGTGGTGCTTCTATAAGGGTAGACATTGGAATAGAATAGAGTCCAAAAATAAATTATTCCATTTATTGTTGATTTGTAACAAGAATGCCAAGACCACTCAAGTGAAAATGAGTTATTGTAGGTGTCCCCAACCCCTAGGTCATGAACCAGTATCAATCCATGGCCTGTTAGGAACCAGGCCACAAAACAGGAGGTGAGCGATGGGCAGGTGAGTGTTGAGCTAGCAAGCATTACCGTCTAAGCTCCACCTCCTCAAATCTGTGGTAGCATTAGATTCTCATAGGAGCCTGAATCTTATTGTGAACTGCACATGAAAGGGATCGAGGTTGCAGACTCCTTCTAAGAATCTAAAGCCAGATCTCAGGTACAACTGTTTCATCCCCAAATCACGCCTTACTGCCACCCCACGGTTCATGGAAAAATTGTCTTCCTTGAAACCAGTCCCTGGTGCCAAACAGTTTGGGTACCACTGAATTATTGTATTAGTCTGTTCTCATATTGCTACAAAGAAATACCTGAGACTGGGTAATCCATAAAGAAAAGTTTTCCTGGCTCACAGTTCCACAGGCTGTACAGGAAGCATGATGCTGGCATCTGCTTAGCTTCTGGGGAGGCCTCAGGAAACTTACAATCATAGTGGAAGGCAAAGAGAGAGCAAGGTGTCTCATGTGGTAGAAGCAGGTGCAGGAGAGAGAGGGTAAGCCAGGCATGGTGGCTCATGTCTGTAATCCCAGCACTTTGGGAGGCCAAGGCAGGTGGCTCACTTGAGGTCAGGGGCTCGAGACCAGCTTGGTAAACATGGTGAAACCCTGTCTCTACTAAAAATACAAAAATTAGCTGGGCATGGTGACGGGCGCCTATAATCCCAGATACTCTGGAGGCTGAGGCAGGAGAATTGCTAGAACCTGGGAGGCTGAGGCTGCAGTGAGCCAAGACCATGCCACTGCACTCCAGCCTGGGTGACAGAGTGAGATTTGTCTCAAAAAATAAATATATATATAGAGAGGGTAGAGGTGCTATACTAGGTAACATGAGAACTCACTATTGCGAGGACAATACCAAGAGAAGTGGTGCTAAGCCATTCATGAGAAACCACCCTTACAATCCAATCACCTCCCACCAGGCCCCACCTCCAACACTGGGGATTACAATCTGACATGAGATTTGGGCGGGTACACAGATTCAAACCATATTAATTATCATTTCAACAAATGGTGTTGAGACAAAAAGATATCCACATACAAAAGAATGAATTGGACCCCTACCTCATACCATATAGAAAATTAACTCCAAATGAAGTTTGGACCTAAAATTAATAGCTAGAACTACAAAATCTTGGAGGAAAATATAGGAATACACCTTTGTGACTATGGCCCACGAAACATCATTATGCAGTACACGACTGCAGTCTCAAAAATAGTGTAACCTAGAATGGTTACCATGTAACCACCTGACACCTACTAAGATGGCTATTAAAAAAAAAAAACCTGGAAAATAACCGTGTTGGTAATTATATGTATAAATAGGTACCCTGGTACATTGCTGGTGGGAATTTAAAATGGTGCAGCCACCGTGTAAAACAGCTTGGCAGTTTCTCAAAAGTTAAACACATAATTATCACGTGATCCAGAAATTCTCCTAGGTATAGACTCCGAAGAATTGAAAACAAAGACTTGAACAGATACTTGTATGCCAATGTTTGCAACATTAATCACATAAGTAAAAGGTAGAAACAACCCAAGTGTCTGTCAGCAGATGAATAGATAAACAAAATGTGGTATATCCATACAATAAAACATTATTCTGGAATGAAAAGAAAAAGTGAAAGTTCTGATACATGCTACATGCTACCTTGAAAACGTTAAGCTAAGTGAAATAAGCCAAACACAATAAGACATATATTGTATGATTCTACTTATAAGCAATATCTAGACCAGGAAAATTCACAGAGAAACAAAGATTAGAGGTTAACAGGAGCTGAGGGGAGAGAATCATGGGAAACTACTGCCACATGGCTAGAGTTTCTGTTTGGCAAAATCAAAAAGTTAGAAATAGACATGAAAGGTTATACAACATTGTGAACTTAATTGATACCACTGAATTGTATACACAAAAATGGCTAAAGTGGTAAATTTCATTACATATATTTTATGACAGTTTTTAAAAATTAATTCTGTGATATATAAAAAACATTGAACCATACACTTTTAATGGATGAATAATCCACTTTAATGTGAATCACATCTCAATAAAACTATTAAAAAAAAACAAACCACAATGTAAAAAGCTGACAGTCCTAAAAGAAGAAATGGACAAATCCCTCATAGTAGGAGATTTTAGCATGAGAAACAAAAATCACTGACAAACCACAGAAAGAGTGAGATAAGAAATGGAAAACTAGGCCGGGTGCAGTGGCTCAAGCCTGTAATCCCAGCACTTTGGGAGGCCGAGACGGGCGGATCACGAGGTCAGGAGATCGAGACCATCCTGGCTAACATGGTGAAACCCCGTCTCTACTAAAAAAAATACAAAAAAACTAGCTGGGCGTGGTGGCGGGCGCCTGTAGTCCCAGATACTCGGGAGGCTGAGGAAGGAGAATGGCGTAAACCCGGGAGGCGGAGCTTGCAGTGAGCTGAGATCAGGCCACTGCACTCCAGCCTGGGCGACAGAGCAAGACTCTGTCTCAAAAAAAAAAAAAAAAAAAAAAAGAATTGGAAAACTAAATGGTCAACAAATATATGGGAAGAAAAACCCAAAAACACAATGAATAAAGGGTGGTGGATAGTGGACATTCTTACCTTGTTTCCAGTTTCAGAGGAAAGCTTTCAGTACAGTCATGTGCCTCATTTACTGCTTTTCAGTCAATGATAAACTGCATATACTGTGGTGGTCCCAAAAGATTATAATGGAGATAAAAATTCCTATCACCTAGCATTTACTATCCTATACTTTTTATTGTAGAGCCTTCTACTTATGTAAAAAAGAAAGTGAAAAGATGTCGGGAAAAGAAAGTGAAAAGATGCTGGGAAAATTCACTAACAGAAGGTAAAACCACAATGAAATACCATAACATAAGCAACAGAATGGCTAAAATTTTAAAATATAAGGTATTGTTGAAGACGTGGGACAAATGTAGTCTCATAAACTGCTGGAGCATACATACCTACAGCCACTTTGGAAAACTGTTTCACAGTGTCTCCTAAAGCTGACCCAGCATTTCCACTCTTAGATAACTGCCCAACAGAAGTATATGAATATATTCACCAATACATGTATTGTAAGACTGTTTAGAGCTACAGTATTCATAGTAGCTCCAAAGTGTACAAATCAAGGGTCCACCAACAGTAAACTGCACACATTTTGGTATATTCATGCAATGATGTCTCATTATACATTGCTATGCAGCAAATACACCACAATGCAAAGACAAATACACAGACATAAACCAAACAAATATTAGTATTACTCATGGTTCTATGGGTTGACTGGGCCCACATGGAGGTTCTCACTTGTGGCTACAGTTAGACAGCAGGTAGTAAAGTCATCAGAAGTTTGACTGAATCTGACATACAAGATGCCTCGCTCATATGGCTGGCAACTGATGCTGACTGTTGGCTGGGAGGTCAGTTGGAGCTAATGATCAGAGCACTGACATATGGCTTCTCCATATGGTGAGAACATCTCACAGCATGACAGCTGAAGTCTAAAATGTACTGTCCCCAAGAGTGTGTGTTCTAAGGAGACCCAATTGGAAGCTGCAAGGCTTCTTATGACTGGGAGCCACAAAGGGTAACTTTACTGTCAGGGCTAAAAGTGAGTCACTTAGAAGCCAGCCAAGATTCAAGGGGTGAGGGACTTTACAATGGTGTAAGTATCAAGTGTATGTGTAGGGGGCCATCTATTGATACTAGCTACCATAAATGAAATATTATACAGCAATGAGGAAAAAATACTTAGGTTGAACTATATATATGAAATTGCTTATAATTACAACTTATAAAAACACCATCTCACATAGTTTAACTCAGTAACATTCAAAAACAAAAACAAAACTAGACTGTAATGACAGACCTCAGAATGGTGACTACTTTAGGCAAGAGACAAATAACAACAGTAAGGAAGCATAACGAATGTATCTGAAGTACTGGTAACATTCTATTATCTTGATCCAGTGATAGTTTCACAGGTGATTTCGCCTTATAAATTCTTGTCTTACATTTAAGATTTGTTCCTTATTGTATATATGCTATACTTCTTTTTTTTTTTTTTTTTTTTTTTTTTTGAGACGGAGTCTCGCGCTGTGTCACCCAGGCTGGAGTGCAGTGGCGCGATCTCGGCTCACTGCAAGCTCCGCCTCCCAGGTTCACGCCATTCTCCTGCCTCAGCCTCCGAGTAGCTGGGACTACAGGCGCCCGCCACCACGCCCGGCTAGTTTTTTGTATTTTTAGTAGAGACGGGGTTTCACCATGTTAGCCAGGATGGTCTCGATCTCCTGACCTCGTGATCCACCCGCCTCGGCCTCCCAAAGTGCTGGGATTACAGGCTTGAGCCACCGCGCCCGGCTATATGCTATACTTCTAATAAAAAGTTATTTCTGGTCCATATGCACTGCCAAAATCCTCAATAAAATACTACTTCACATTCATTCAGACTGGGAAGAAGTTTATGTTTGACCAAGGAAAATTAGCAAGTAAACAGCCCAATGGGGACTCTCATGTAATGCTGATGCACACAAAACTTGCAAATTTTACTTTGTATTTTAAATGCTCCCTACTTCAAAATTAGTACTTTGAAACATTCTACTTTCCCTCTTTGCCTTCCTTTAAAGGCTAAACCCAAATAGATTTCCCCACCACAGGGTGGTTTGTTGATGCAGTTATACCTTTTTATCCACTGTGTGATTAATATCTTCAAGCAACCCTTATCAAGTATTCTCACAATGCACACTATCAACTTAGGAAGCAAATGTGTATGTATAGGGGTACGGCTACAGACCAAACAAAATCACTCGACTCAACTTTCTGAAGAAGAAACGCCTAGGTTAGATCAAAACTGCAGCTAAAAAACTATTTTATTTTATTTTTAGAGATAGGGTCTCACTCTGTTGTCCAGGTTGGAGTACAGGGATACAATCACAGTTCACTGTAACCTCAAACTCCTGGCCCAAGCAATCCTTCTGCCTCAGCCTCCCAAGCAGTTAGGACTACAGGTGCATGCCACCATGCCTGGTGAATTTTATTTTTTATTTTTGTAGAGAAGGGGTCTTGCTATGTTGCCCTAACTAGTCTTAAACTCCTGGCCTCAAGCAATCCTTCTGTCTCGGACTCCCAAAGCACTGGGATTACAAGTGTGAGCAACCACACTCACCTAAGATTATTTAAAAAATTAATTTACTCATCAAAACTATTTTATTATCAACCTTGCAGCACAGTTTTTCAACTTTGACACTGTTAATATTTTGTATTAGGATCATTCTCTATTGCAGGGGCTAGAGGAGGGATTGTACTGTGTATTATAAAGAAGTTTAGCAGCATCCTTGGCTTCTAGCCACTAGAGGCCAGTAGCACCCACCATCCAACTGTGACAACCAAAAATGTCTACAGACATTGCCAAATGTCCCCTGGGGACTGGGTTGGGGAGGTGCAAAGTCTGCCCCATTTAGGAATCATTGCTTTAGAGTTTACAGTTCCTTTAGAGTTTATAGTTTCCGGTAAGGGCTCAAAAGCTCTTGCTAAACACTATCCTTGTACAGATTATTTTCTCATTCAGCTGTAGAAAAACACTAAACAGAAAATCCTACTCCATAAGGAGAAAAATAAGTATAGTGCAGCTAGGTTTTAACATGGATTTTGATTCTGTCCCACTTGATATATGCGATGAACAAACAGGAAAATGTGTTCTATAAATACATGGCTAATTATAGAATGTTAATGAGGCCAAGGCAGTCTCCATCTCTCCCAACTGTGTTTCTCTGTAAGGGCAGAGAATATGTGCATCAGAACTATCTTGTGTACTTATTTAATATATACACACCTGGGTCCCAACACAGACCTATAAAATTGAGGTGGAAAAGCAGCAATCTGAACTTCTAATAAACCTTTGTTAATAACTTACTATTATATTCTTATGTTCAACAAAAGGTAAGAAAAACAGTACCACAGACTATTTATCTTTAGTCTTTCATGACCATAACTTTTAATTTTTAAATCTGTATCACTGTTCACAATGAGATATACAGATGAAACAGAAGACCATCCAATTTATAGCAGATATTGTGGGAAATAAAAACACCAGTTTGAAGGGTCAAAGGACTTGGACTGGCAGAGCGCGGTGGCTCACACCTGTAATCCAAGCACTTTGGGAGGCCAAGGTGGGTGGATTTCTTGAGGTCAGGAGTTCGAGACCCACCTGCCCAACATGGTGAAACCCTGTCTCTACTAAAAATACAAAAATTAGCCAGGTGTGGTGGCGGGCATCTGTAATCCTACCTACTCGGGAGGCTAAGGCAGGAGAACAGCTTGAACCTAGGAGGTGAAGGTTGCAGTGAGCCGAGATGACACCAGTGCACTCCAGCCTGGGCTACAGAGCAAGACTCCATCTCAAAAAAAAAAAAAAGGCCTGGATTCTGGTCTTGGCTCTACTACTTAGCATGTGGCTATGGGCAAGCCACAAAATCCTGGATTTGATTTCTCTGTCTGTAAAAAAGAGATAACTGCCCCACCACATTGTTACTGACAAGAATAAAACAAATGTGAAAAGTGAATACTCTGTGGAAATAATAAACAAACATTATTATTACTTGATAGATACTAATACAAACCTATGACTAAACTTAAGGCCATATCCCAGTAAAATTATGGTAATATTAATCTGGATATATAAAAAAAGCTGTTTCTACAGAAACATACTCTAAATATTATTCAAAACTATTAAAACTAAAGCATATCTCGGTTAAGCAAGTTGACAGATGGACAACACATTGAAAAACCAGATAATTTCCACAAGTTGAGAAGCTGGGAGAAGTTATTCAGTTTATAGAAATAAGTATGTGTGTAGGAAAGATCCTATACAACTACCAAAGAAAAACTTGCTTTGTTTTAATATGGCTTAAAAATGCTTATATTTGGCCAAGCACAGTGGCTCACACCTCTAATCCCAGCACTTTGGAAGGCCAAGGCCGGCCGACCACTTGAGGTCAGGAAATCGAGACCAGCCTGGCCAACACGGTGAAACCCTGTCTCTACTAAAAATGCAAAAATTAGCCAGGCGTGGTGGCACGTGCCTATAATCCCAGCTACTGAGGAGGCTGAGGCAGGAGAACTGCTCGAACCTGGGAGGCAGAGGTTGCAGTGAGCCGAGATTGCACCACTGCACTCCAGCCTGGGAGACATAGCGAGACTCCATCTCAAAGAAAAAAATGTTTATATTCAACTCCTTACATACTAATAAAAGAGTCATGTCACCAAAAAGAAAATCACAGTCCCAAATGGGTATCTAACAACAGAGCTCCAAAATACGAAAGATAAAAATGATATATAACTGAACGAAATAGATAAAGGCACAATTATACTTGAAGACTTCAATGCTACTCTCTCGACAATTGATAGAACAAAGTTAAAAGAAAAGCAGCAAGGACAGAAAAACACTACTGTGTGCCTGTAATCCCTGCTACTTGGGAGCCTGAGGTGGGAGGCCTGCTTAAGCCCAGGAGTTGGAGACCGACCCGGGCAACACAGAATGTCTCAATTTTTTTTAAACATAAAAATAAAAACACAACCAACCAACTTAACCTAACTGATATTTCTAGCCCCTTTCCACCACACCCCCCCACAAAAAGAGTAGAATAGACATCCTTTTAAAGTGCACATGGAATATTCACCAATATATGTCATATTCCTGGCCCTTAAAATAAACCTTATCAAATTTAAAAGAATTGAAATCATACAAAGTATGTTCTCTAGCCATAATAGAATTAAAATAGAAATCATTAAGCATTAAGATATATGGAAAATTCTCAACTACTTGAAAACTAAACAACATACTATAAATAATGCATGGGGCAAATAGGAAGTCTAGAGGGAATTTGGACAATATTCTGAACTAAATGAATATGAAAAGACAATATATCAAAAAAGATATAGTTACACCATGTTGTCTTTCCACAGAGTCTCCACATGGTGGCCTCAGGGGAGCCAGACTTACAGGGCAGCTGAAAGTTCTTCAAGAGTCTGCCATAAAATAACAGCAGAAGCTGAAGGGTCTTTTCTAAGCTAGTGAGGGAAGTCATGCAACATCTCTTTCAACAGATTCTACTGGAAGAAAATGGCACTCACAAAGGCTCACTAAGGTTCAAGTAAAGGGAATACAGCCTCTCTCTCTCTCAGTAAGAAATATTTCAAAGATTTTAAAACTATCACTGAAATATTTAGCAGACAAGGAGTTTGAGTTGTGGAAAGATATCCAGACTAGAGATAACAGATACCACAATCTTCAGCAACCAGGAAATAACTGAAAGTGAAAAGATACAAAAGACAATACTAAATCCTCAAGGAATACTGATATGTAAGAAACAGATGAAGTATATCCAGAATGTGATCACACAGAAGAGAGCTTTCCTTGAAACAAGGAGCAGTAACAATTTTTAAAGCTCCTAGAGGTCAAACAAAATGAGCCTTGATAAACTGATGAATTTCTTAACTAGATAATCACTGAGGAAGCAGTTACAGTAAAAGAATAAAGGTTGAGATAAGATTGCAATATTTAGGTGCTTGAATACAAACTGGTTAAGGTGACTCTTGTTATAGTCCCCCAAAACACATGTAAAATAGAAATGTGGGGAGAGGCAAACTTCAAAAATAAAAACTTGATTTTAATTAAAATACAACCACCATCCAGTTTTTATTCTTCTAAAGGAAAAATAATTTATAACTTACTGTTCAAAAAGGCTTAAACCTACGATTAAATATGATGGAATGAAAATGTGTTTACCTTTCACTCATTCCTGAAAGACCATTAATTTGAAGGGGAAAAAAAGAAGGAATGTACTAAAAACCACAAGAACAACAAAAGGAGAGACGATATCGGCTAAAGAGATACTGACATACAGGCCGGGCGCAGTGGCTCACACCTGTGATCCCAGCACTTCGGGAGGCTGAGGCAGGTGGATCACAAGATCAGGAGATCGAGACCAACCTGGCCAATATAGTGAAACCCCGTCTCTACTAAAAATATAAAAATTAGCTGGGCATTGTGGCACATGCCTGTAGTCCCAGCTACTTGGGAGGCTGAGGCAGGAGAATCGCTTGAACCCGGGAGGCGGAGGTTGCAGTGAGCTGAGATCACGCCACTGCACTCCAGCCTGGGCGACAGAACAAGACTCCACCTCCAAAAAAAACCAAAAAAAAAACAACAAAAAAAAGAGAGATACTAATACACTTTGGAAGACAGAAAGCATGTGGAAGAGACAGCAGAACTAAACACCAAATACCTGCAGAGAGAGATTCCAACAGGAAGCAAATCAAATACACAGAAAGGCTCAAACATTGCAGGATAAGTGTGAGAAACAGCAAGATAAGGCATGAGGCTAAAAATGGGAAAGGAAGGTTGAAAATTCATGTAGGGAATAGTTGTGTCCCTCAGTTCTTAATCCCATACCTCCCCTGAAATATTCTAAGACAAACTGAAGTGGCTTCAAATCTAGGGACGTCAGGCATAGTGGAAAGCAAAAGAGTGTCATATTGCAAGCCGGTGGATTTCATGCACGATCTACATGAAATTTAAGCAAAAAGAAATGTGAAAAGGAAAACATGTTTTAAATGTCTACAAACAATATGTCATACATAAACAATCAGGAATTGGAATAGTATCACACTCCTCATCAGCAATATTAATAGAAGGCAATATTTTCAAAACTCTGAGAAATTATTTCCAATTTGAAATTCTCTACCCAAACTATCAATTAAGTCTAGGGTAAAACTTAGACATTTTCAAAAATGAAGGATATAAAGAACTAGCACACATCCCACACAAGATATTCTTGATGAAGAAAAATGAAAGTCATCTCACAGTGACTCAAAATAAGTGATGTCAAAAAATATAGTGAATCCAAAGTTGTAAATTAACCTAGTGCTAAAATTAAGTTCCTATTAATGTATCAGTGCCTATCAACATCCAAATTTTACATGAAAAAAAATAAATAATTGCAAAAGAAAGCCAAAACTACGAGCTCTGAAGTTTATCATAAACAAATCAAATGAATCATCAAAAGGAAATGTCTGCACATTCAAAAAAAATGTGTGATAATACTAATTCCTCACATAGTACAGCTGTCACTTTTCTTTATGGAAACCAAACTGATACATTAAAAAATTATAGAGGCTGGGAGCGGTAGCTCACGCCTGTAATCTCAGCACTTTAGGAGGCTCCGTTGGGCAGATCACGAGGTCAAGAGATCAAAACTATCCTGGCCAACACGGTGAAACCCTGTCCCTAGTAAAAATACAAAAATTAGCTGGGCGTGGTGGCGGGCGCCTGTAGTCCCAGCCACTTGGGAGGCTGAGGCAGGAGAATTGCTTGAACCCGGGAGGCAGAGGTTGCATTGAGCCGAGATCGCACACGTGTGTGTGTGTAAAGCTGTGTATATATATGTAAAGTATACATATACATATGCAAGTCCAGCTTTGTTTTATTTTAAATATTTGGAAGCATAATTATTAAGTCTAATTATTGAAAAGAATGTTAAATAAGGACAAAGACTCAAATAAATGGATATTAACTTTATTATGAAACCAAATTCCTGATATACAGATATTGAACTATCCAATTTGAGTTAGGAATAAACATTATGAATGGTGGGTTCAAAGATAAGACGCAACTTCTTCTCTAGAGTATTATGATCAGCAGAGCACATCCATCAACATCAACACCAACACCAGCATCTGGGCAAAGAGCCAGACTGGGCATCAGGGCTTCCTTGGGGGATTCTTGAATCCACATGGGAATCAGGACAGACAATTAACCTGGGGAAGCAGTGAGGTGGCAGAGTGAGTCATGTAGCTTCCTTATGTGATAACTATAACTCTTTCTATGCTCACCAACTCCATTCCAATGAATACCAAAAGCTTCTTTTTGCAAGTACTAGCAAGAAAACAGAGCTATGTCATACACCCTTTCCCAAAGAACAGATCACATCTATCTCAGATGGGCATGCCATTAAATAAAATTCAGGAGAGATATCCAAAGCACTATGATGGTAAAAATATTTAAATGATTAATCCCTTCAAGAATATGAAATAAGTCAAAAGGCAGCACATTTAAGAGCCAAGTAGGCCAGGCACCATGGCTCATGCCTGTAATTCCAGCAGTGTGGGAGGTTGAGGTGGGAGGATCACTTGAAGCCAGGAGTTCGAGACCAGCCTGAACAGCACAGTGAGACTTTGTCTCTAAAACATTTTTTAAATTAGCTGGTCATGGTGGCGCATGGCCGTAGTCCCAGCAACTTGGAAAGCTGAGGTGGGAGGATTCCCTTGAGCCCAGGAGTTCAAGGCTGCATTAAACTATGATGGTACTACCACATTTCATCCTGGAAGATAGAGCAAGACACTGTCTCTAAACAAAACAAAACAAAAAACAACAGTCAAGTATTTCTTACACACTGTGAATACATTAGAGAAAAAATGGGTATAGGTTAAAATATTTATGAAATAGTTTTAAGATGCTAGATATGTAAACAACAAACAAAAAAAGTTAAATAATTAAGCATTAATAAGCCAAGGAAAGAAGTTCCTCTGACAACGGTTATGCCCAGATCAACTCGTGTGAAGGTGAATCTCAAATGTGGCAGATGAAATCTTCTAAAACATCAAATCCATTAGCCCAGCTGTTTAGGGTTCCATCTTTGGAAAGCAAGGGCCATTTCGATTTTATAAGATGCATATATTTACTATTATTAACTGAGATCTAAGTCCTATTTGGCTCAACTATCTGGGTCAAGCAAACAATGAATCAGAAAATACAGCAAGTAACATGTTAAATGTTTCAAATCAAAATTCACTGATTACATAATGAGATACATTTTCATATTTTAAAATAATGAGGATTTGGGGTTCTAATCATAAAGAGTAGCTGGTATTGGAATACTCTCCTGTTATAAACATCTATAAAAACCAGACCAAATATAGACCAAATAAAACATGTATGTAACATTTACAAGCAACAGATACCAACCAACACAGGGCTATGATCCTTGGGAGAAAAGGGCAGATGAATCAAGTCTCACACTGGCTTTCTCCTTGGGGGCACTTGCCAAAACGTACGGTGGAGAAACAAAGCCCAAGCTGACAGTGGCAGTCTTGCTAGGATAAGAAAACTAAAATTAATGTTTGGGGTTGCTAAGATGCCAGGGTTTTGGGGATAGGTTATTAGAACGGAGAAAGTCAAAGGAAAAAAGCTATAAAAATACACATGAAATTCCCCTATGGTCCTTATTTGCTTCATAGGATGTGCATACACAGGGTTAGAATCTCTAGGAGAAAATAGCTGTTAACTAAACAGAGATTTCAGAGGTTGTGCAGTTCTGAGAAGATGTGGTCCAGGCTCAGAGGAGAGATATCTTGATGAACACCTTGGTCACTCAGTTGAGACCCTAGACAAACTGTGTCCTAGGAGTAAGAACAAAGGTGAAACAGACCTACCTTAAAAAGCTTAAAACTAACCTCCATAAGATCAAAGTGATCTGCTGGCTATTTAACTGCCTGCCATAAAATAATTCACTACTATTTAGAGGGATATAATAATCCAGAGCTCCAACAAATAGGGGTCCAAACCTTTCCTATAAAGGGCCAGAAAGTAAATACTTTTAGGCTTTTAGGACACATAGTCTCTGTTGTACATTCTCTTTGAAAACAAACAGAGGCTGGGTATGGTGGCTCATAGCTGTAATCTCAGCGCTCTGGGAAACCGAGGTGGGAGGATTGCTTGAGGCCAGGAGTTCAAGACCAGCCTGGGCAACATCACAAAAACAGTAACCTTTAAAAATGTAAAAAGCCATTCTTAGCTATAGGCCATGCAATAACAGCCATGAGGTTGGATTTGGCCCATGGCCATAGTATGCTGTCCATTACTCTACCTTTCACTCAATGTTCAATATACAACAACAAGTTAGCAGATGTGTAAAGCAGGGGAAAGTGACTGACAATCAAGAGACAAAGCAGTCAATAAAAACAGACTTAGGGGTGATGTAAATATATGTGTAGACAAGGAGGCTCTTGCTTATCGCTCCTATTCAACATAGTATTGGAAGTTCTGATCAGGGCAATCAGGCAAGGGAAAGAAAAAAAATGGTATCCAAACAGGAAGAGAGGAAGTCAACTATCCCTGTTTGTAGATGACATGATCCTATATCTAGAAAACTCCATAGTCTCAGCCCAAAAGCTTCTTAAGCTGATAAACAATTTCAGTAAAGTCTCAGGAAACAAAATCAGTGTGCAAAAATCACAAGCATTCCTATACACCAACAAGAGTCAAGCCAAGAGCCAAATCAGGAATGAACTCCCATTCACAACTGCCACAAAAAGAATAAAATGTCTAGGAACACAACTAGGGAAGTTAAAGATCTCTACGAGGAGAACTACAAACAACTGGTCAAAGACATCAGAGAGGACACTAACAAATGGAAAAACATTCCATGCTCATGGATAGGAAGACTCAACATCGTTAAAATGGTCATACTACCCAAAGCAATTTATAGATTCAATGCTATTTCTATTAAACTATCATTGACATTCTTCAAAGAACTAGAGAAAACTATTTTAAAATTCATATGAAGCCAAAGAAGAAACTAAATAGTCAAGGCAATCCTAAGCAAAAAGAACAAATCTGGAGGCATCACACTACCTGACTTCAAACTATACTACAGGGCTACAGTAACCAAAAACAGTATGATACTAGCACAAAAACAGACATATAAACCAATGGAACAGAACAGAAAGCCCAGAAATAATGCCACACACCTATAACTATTGAGAAGAGCAACCCCAAGACACGTAATCGTCAGATTCACCAAGGTTGAAACGAAGAAAAATATGTTAAGGGCAGCCAGAGAGAAAGGTCAGGCACATGTATCCCAGAAATTAAAGTATTAAAAAGAAAAAGAAAAAAAAAAAAAAAAGACCCAAGAACTATATATGCCTGATGAAACCACAACACGATGAAATAATAAAAGAAGAAATATGGTCACCTTAATTGTGCTCAACTATAAACTTGATTGATAAAAGAATTTTCTAGTGTTTCATATGATTACAGCCTAGGAAAAAAAGGATTTCAAAATAGATAAAAGCTTTAAAAATCTATCATACACTATAAAGTTGGACTTTTCATATACTATAAAAGATGGCAAAATTATCATGTCTTTTTGTACTAAAGAAAACAAACTCCATTTTAACATCTGATTTTATTTTTAAAAGTTTGGTATTTAATAAATTCTCCTTCAAGGTAGGCATTGTTGACAATCAACTTGAGAGATGTCAAGGTTAAAAATGAGGAAGGCTGAACATAAACATTTGCTCAAGGCACACTAAAATAACAGTGTAGGTATAGTTAGTAATGAAAGAAAAGACTACACTAAGAAAATTTTGGAAAATGAAAAGCAACTTAAGTGGTCACCTTAACTTAAGTGACAGAAAAAAAGCTAAACGAAAGCTAACAGTGTGAGAAAGGCCTAGGAGCAAGTTCTTTACCCCACAAACTCTAGAAATAGGGGTACAAATTATCTTTTAAAAAGAGAAGGCAGGTGTCAGGACTGAAAAAATGTTGTTTGAGAGTCTATATAAGCAACAGCCCCTACGTGACTTCTCTCACTTCCCCTCCCCTTCAGCCAATCACCATGAGAACTGGAGATTTACTCTCTGAAGAAAATGAACCAGGACGACTCTGGAATCAGGAGCATCATGTGTAGCTGATTAATTTGTACTGTACTAATTGTACAGGCAGATTATACTGCCTGTATTGTACAGACAGAGCCTGCAAAATAAGACAGTCTACATAGCGAATAGGGAAGTCCTCTCCAATCCCTTCCTCTCACTCAACTCTAAGAAAACTGGCAGTAGGCTCTACAAACACAAGACCTATAAAACTATATGGCTTTGAAAATTGTGTAAATGAATAAGTCAATTACATGTACATACATACACTTATAAAATAAAACATATATAAATCAAATTTAAAAGACAGATGTGTGAGTGTCACACATACATACACATACACATTTTTTAAAAAGTATGGCACACCTGGATGAATAATTTAAATAACAAACACAAAGAACAAGTAATAAAAATTAAACCCATCTTTCATCATCTCTGACTCCTTAAATATGGTAGCTACCCCTTGAGAAGCAAAGCAGACAGTTCTGGGATGAAATTTCTGGGTATCTATGAAAGTAGGAAGATGGGTACAGTAAGTGATGAGGAAGAGGCAAAATGGACACCTCCACCAGGATGCCATACTGGCAGACTGTATTTTCCCAGTAAGTCCAGAGCAACATTTCTGATCCCACATGATGATACTCCACTTTTTATCAAGATGCAGTCTATTTCCTTTCACTTAACTCTCTGACAACCTTGACAAATAGAACATGGAACAAGTAACATTACATGACTTCCAAGGCCAGATTGGAAAGGCAATATGGCTACAGTCTGGCGCTCTCTCTCTCAAGATGCTCACCCTTAGAAACCAGCCACTTGGCTGGGTGCGGTGGCTCACGCCTGTAATCCCAGCACTTTGGGAGGCCGAGACTGGCGGATCACGAGGTCAGGAGATCCAGACCATCCTGGCTAACACAATGAAACCCCGTCTCTACTAAAATGCAAAAAAATTAGCTGGGCGAGGTGGCGGGCGCCTGTAGTCCCAGCTACTCGGGAGGCTCAGGCAGGAGAATGGCGTGAACCCGGGAGGCGGAGCTTGCAGTGAGCCGAGATCGCGCCACTGCACTCCAGTCTGGGCCACGGAGCGAGACTCCGTCTCAAAAAAAAAAAAAAAAAAAAATCAGCCACTGTGGTCAGGCATGGTGGCTCATGCCAGTAATCCTAGCACTTTGGGAGGTGAAGACAGGCAGATCACTGGAGTTCAAGACCAGTCTGACCAACAAGGAGAAACCCTGTCTCTACTAAAAATACAAAATTAGCCAAGTGTGGTGGCACATGCCTGTAATCCTAGCTACTAGGGAAGCTGAGGCAGGAGACTTGTTCAAACCTGGAAGGCGGAGGTTGTGGTGAGCCGAGATCGCGCCATTGTACTCCAGCCTGGGCAACAACAGCAAAACTACATCTCAAAAAAAAAAAAAAAAAGAAAGAAAGAAAGAAACCAGCCACTGTGCTATGAAGAAGTCCAGGACATAAAGAGGTCATATATAGGTGCCTCAGCCTCAGCTAAGGTTTCAGGTAACAGCCATGTCAGTGAATAAGCCTTCAAATGATTCTAGCCTCCAGTCTTTGAGTCTTCCAGCTGAGGCCTGACACATAATGGAACAAAATTAAGCCTTTTTTGTGTGTCTGTGAATCTCTGACTCACGGAATCCCTGAGGACAATACATGGTTATTTTATGCCACTAAGTTTTAGGGTAATTTCTTATGCAGTCACAGTAACTAAAATAAGCTGGCCCTCCCAGCCCTTCCTTGTTCATCATACAGGCTAATGTTAATCAGCTGCACCAAAGTAAAAGTCAAGTCAAAAATTAGGGGTAAAAATCCTCATAGATTGAAGACATCAATCCATGTAGTACAGACACTATGCATTTTAAAGTATTTAATGCAAACATATTTGGTGAGATGAATTCTCATGCCATGAATTCATTTAGTGACAATGAATGCATGGCACGAGAGGGCCAATACACACCATAGGTTGGCTACAGTAAATAAATGGTTATACCAAAGCCATAGTGAAAATAGGACTTGACACTGAAACAACACAAGCCAACACAAACCCAGTGATAATAGGCTTATCACTCCTATGTCCACAGCAGGGAAAAAGCAAGATCTAGTGAAGTTATATCAACTCCTTCATTACAAAAATTTCCCTCAGAAAATACAGGAACAGCTTTGATGAGATAATTGCCAGATGAAAAAAAGCAGGCTTTGGCAACATGAATATTTTACCTGTGGTGCAAAAATCTTTCATGAAAAGCAATGACTCCAATGGTTGACTTTATAAATCATTGCTTGGTAGTCTCCAAAGGAAACTGAGTAGTTCTCCTTCCTGGTGAACAGAGAAATGCTGGTGAACCTGGCAGATGCCCATAAAGGATTTCTGAGACTTAATGGTACTACGTGGACACAAGAAAACAAACACCAGAACTCTCAAACCCCCAATTAGTTTGCAGGCTGCCACATACCACTCCACAGGTTGTAAAGTATATAACTGGAGATTTATTCACATAGATTAAAAGATAAATAATCTATCTAAAAGCACAAAGCAACTCTTCTGGTTTGAATGGCCTGGGTTTAAATGCCCAGAGGAATAAATATACTACACATCCAACAATTTTTTATATACACTGTTCCTCAAGTTTTTTGATGACCTGAGATAATGGTAGAGAAAGTTTCTAGCACCACAGAATGGTAAGCTTACTTACCATTCTAGGTAATATATCCAGGTCTATTGAAACTGCCAGCTAAATATATGTAATATATATTTTTAAAATATAAACATATAAAAGTACATTAAATATATATGTCTTTCTAAAAGAGTAACTAGACAGCACATTGAAAAATACAGCATACTACTGTCAACTAAAGTGCTCAACAGAAAATTATGCTAGCTGGGAAACATACCAAACCTTTTTACAATATTTTGAAATATAGTCAAAACTATAGTTAAAAAGAAAACTAAATATTAATTAAATTTAAGCTAAGACAAAAGTTATTAAGTTTATGCCTTTTCCAAAAAAGAATTCTAACACATGAATAATAGGAAAAAAGGCTTATTTTCTTATATCAACTGTCTAATACATGAGAGTTTCTATTAAATAGAAATTTGTATGAAGTAGAATTCTCTTCTTTTATATTATCTCTTTTTGGCAAACTATATTCCAACTATGTATTAACAGATGATAGAATACAAAAGAAATCAAAAGTTTAGCTTTTTAGAAAAGCACACTAAATCAGTTGGGTATTTTAGATAATGTTGAAGGTATTTTTAATGATAATGATGGAACATTCACTACTCTGCAGCCCCTTTTTCAATGTGAAACAGCTTGGAATTTCAGATAAATTCATAATCTTGCTTATATAGTAGTACACAGAAAATTTTAAGCTTAAACTGGTAAATAAGAAAGATTTTTTTTTATTATTATTATTATGCTTTAAGTTCTAGGGTACATGTGCACAACATGCAGGTTTGATACATAGGTATACATGTACCATGTTGGTTTGCTGCACCCATCAACTCATCATTTACACTGGGTGTTTCTCCTAATGCTGTCTCTCCCACAGTCCCTCACCCCCCGACTGGCCCTGGTGTAAGATTCATATTTTATATTACTTAAAGATTTCGAAGTATAGAAATACCCAAGTAATACAGCAGAAAACACCCTGAAGAATTTGGAAATAACAAAACATCCTGAAGAATAAGAACTCCAGTTTGAATACAGACTGAATATATTATTATTTTCATAAAGTTAAATTTAGGTATGTGGTAATTATGAGATTCTTGGGATGCTAAAGTACTTATTTTCAAAAGGTTCAGGGAAAAAAATCATGAAGAGAGAAGGAAACATAAAGCAAATGTGCAAAATGTTAACACTGGGTCAATCTAGGTAAAGGGTATATGGGTATTCATCATAGTATTATTTCACCTTTTCTATATAAGTTGAAAAGTTTTTAAATAAAAAGGGAGAATACATTTTTTATATGTATCAAGATATGTACAAGAATGTTCACAGCAGTATTATTTGTAAGAGCCCAAAGTGGAAACAAATCCAAATATATACCAACAATAAACTGGACAAGTAAACGGTAAGTAAAAGGATAAGTAAACTACAGTATATTCATACAAAAGGGTACTACAGAGCAATAACAATGAACTAACTACTGTTAACACACCACATGGGTAAAACTTACAAATAACAATGAGCAAATAAAGCTAGACACAAATAGGATGAACAAATATTTGTTAAATAAATATTTCGACGACAGATAAGATCAGGGCTGTCATTTATTTTTGTTCAGGAAAAATTTTACTCACAGGCAGTACAAGTAAAATTACCATAAAAATGTATAAATTATTTAGAACAACAAATTCTTTTCAGGCCCCCTCAAGCACACTTATGAAAATCGCACACATACTATGGATCTGCTTACTAATCATAAGACACACTGTTGGTTTCTCAACAATGTCCAGTGAGCAACACTTTTTAAAAAGACCCAGTTTGAATGAGAGCATGCACCTGATACAATCCTGCACCAGAAAGACTTTTTTACTTGAATAAGACTTTTCAAACTCTACTATAATTTAATAATCCTAGTTTACATATATAACTGAATTCAGACTTACAGCCAGAGATTATTTTTTAAAAGACACAAAATACTTACATTGACTTTGAAAGCTTGTACAGTGTTATCCAGAAGAAGGATGTTGCAAACCACTTCTGTATGCTGTCTGTCTCGGGCCAACTCTGATGCTCGTACATTGTAGGTTCTGCCAGCAGGCAATCGGAAACGTGAGGTCATTACTGTCCACACAAAGTCTAAGTAAAAAAAATAAAATAAAATAAAATAATAACTAAATAAAAGGTTGGTAAAATATATGCTGTAGTTTAAAAGGCAAAGTTATTATATTTTTTTCAATTAAAACTTAGGTGGAAAACAGTTATAAATTTTGAAACACCAGAATAAGAATTGTTGTAGGTATAAGTTAGATATATATAGTTCATCATCAAACTAAAGTTACCACCTGCTTTGAAAAAGAGCTTTTTTTTTTTTTTTAACTGCTCCATCCAGAAGATTTAATGCATAAATTTTTTAAGAAGTCATATTCCAATTCAAAATATGTAAACTCTGGAGTAGCCAAAAGGGGTGGGAGTATTATGCTGCCTTAGGAAGTTGGATATTACTCATTGATGCAAGTATTTTAAAACACTGTAGAATGACAACAGGAGGAAAAATTATTTAACTTTGGCAGGCCCTTCCTTTTTTAAAAAAACTTAAGGTGTTGGGGAAACGTAGAAGTTAAAAAAAAAAAAAAAAACCCCTTCATTTTAACCATCCTCAAAATTCAACCTAATAGTATTGTTGGTATTATTTCTAAGAAAACAAAAGCAAAATAGAAAAGGTGACCAATCTTTGCTCCTGAATTTTTAACCTAAGAGGTAAAAACTAGATGGTCTATAAAACAACAGAAATCACAGTGATATCAGCAATACTAGATGTTTAAAGACAATGAAGCTGTAGCTTCAAAGTTGTGAAAGAATATTCTTTGAAACACTGACTTATATACCTAGAAAATTAACATTAAGGTAGGAGGGAAAAAAAACTCTTAAAACACTCAGGCATTAAAGGATTCAAACTTTAAAACACATAACACTCTGTCTTAAAGACAATTAAGTAAAGGAAACACACTAAACTAGAAGAAAGACTAGTATATGGGATGTTTGAATATGAGTAAGCAATAAGTAATAAGCAGTATGAATAATAAGTAAGCAAAATATAATAAAATAGTATTTCAAATCAGTGGTAATAATTGGAGTTGATCTCTCATAGATTATTCATTTCAAAAGATTAAAGCTCAAAGTAAAAGCCAATGTTATATAAATATAAAAATAGTGTAAGGGAAAAAAGTCTTACTATGTTGACAAGGAGGCGCTTGCCAAGTAAAATTCCAAAATTAAAAGACAGTGATTGGGCTGGGTGAAGTGGCTTATGGCTGTAATCCCAACAATTTGGGAGGTGGGAGGATTGCTTCAGGACAGGAGTTTGAGATCAGCCTGGACAACACAGGGAGGCCCTGTTTCTATAAAAAAGAATGTTTTAAAAATTAGTGGGCCTCTTTCATTTCGTTGAGCAGTGGTTTGCAGTTCTCCTTGAAGAGGTCCTTCACATCCCTTATAAGCTGGATTGCTAGGTATTTTATTCTCTTTGTAGAAATTGTGAATGGGAGTTCACTCATGATTTGGCTCTCTGTTTGTCTGTTATTGGTGTATAGGAATGGTTGTGATTTTTGCACATTGATTTTGTATCCTGAGACTTTGCTGAAGTTGCTTATCAGCTTTAGGAGATTTGGGGCTGAGAAGATGGAGTTTTCTATATATACAATCATGTCATCTGCAAACAGGGACAATTTGACTTCCTCTTTTCCTAACTGAATACCCTTGATTTCTTTCTCTTGCCTGATTACTCTAGCCAGAACTTCCAACACTATGTTGAATAGGAGTGGTGAGAGAGGGCATCCCTGTCTTGTGCCAGTTTTCAAAGGGAATGCTTCCAGTTTTTACCCATTCAGTATGATATTGGCTGTGGGTTTGTCATAAATAGCTCTTATTGTTTTGAGATATGTTCCATCAATACCGAATTTATTGAGAGTTTTTAGCATGAAGCGCTGTTGAATTTTGTCAAAGGCCTTTTCTGCATCTATTGAGATAATCATGTGGTTTTTGTCATTGGTTCTGTTTATGTGATGGATTACGTTTATTGATTTGTGTATGCTGAACCAGCCTTGCATCCCAGGGATGAAGCAAACTTGATCTTGGGGGATAAACTTTTTGATGTGTTCCTGGATTTGGTTTGCCAGTATTTTATTGAGGATTTTTGCATTGATGTTCATCAGGGATACTGGTCTAAAATTCTCTTTTTTTGTTGTGTCTCTGCCAGGCTTTGGTATCAGGATGATGTTGGCCTCATAAAATGAGTTAGGGAAGATTCTCTCTTTTTCTATTGATTGGAATAGTTTCAGAAGGAATGGTACAAGCTCCTCTTTGTAACTCTGGTAGAATGTGGCTATGAATTCGTCTGGTCCTGGACTTTTATTGGTGGGTAGGCTATTAATTATTGCCTCAATTTCAGAGCCTGTTATTCGTCTATTCAGAGATTCAACTTCTTCCTGGTTTAGTCTTGGGAGGGTGTATGTGTCCAGGAATTTATCCATTTCTTCTAGATATTCTAGTTTATTTGCATAGAGGTTTTTATAGTTGATGGTAGTTTGTATTTCTGTGGGATCTGTGATGATATCCCCTTTATAATTTTTTATTGTGTCTATTTGATTCTTCTCTCTTTTCTTCTTTATTAGTCTGGCTAATGGTCTATTTTGTTGATCTTTTCAAAAAACCAGCTCCTGGATTCATTGATTTTTTGAAGGGGTTTTTGCGTCTCTATCTCCTTCAGTTCTGCTCTGATCTTAGTTATTGCTTGCCTTCTGCTAGCTTTTGAATGTGTTTGCTCTTGCTTCTCTAGTTCTTTTCATTGAAATGTTAGGGTGTCGATTTTAGATCTTTCCTGCTTTCTCCTGTGGGCATTTAGTGCTATAAATTTCCCTCTACACACTGCTTTAAATGTGTCCCAGAGATTCTGGTACATTGTGTCTTTGTTCTCATTGGTTTCCAACAACATCTTTATTTCTGCCTTAATTTTGTTATTTATCCAGCAGTCATTCAAGAGCACATTGTTCAGTTTCCATGTAGCTGTGTGGTTTTCTGTGAGTTTCTTAATCCTGAGTTCTAATTTGATTGCATTGTGGTCTGAGAGACAGTTTGTTGTGATTTCTGTTCTTTTACATTTGCTGAGGAATGCTTTACTTCCAACCATGCGGTCAATTTTGGAATAAGTGCAATGTAGTGCTGGAAAGAATGTACATTCTGTTGATTTGGGGTAGAGAGTTCTGTAGATATCTATTAGGTCTACTTGGTGCAGAGCTGAGTTCAAGTCCTAGATATCCTTGTTAATCTTCTGTCTTATTGATTTATCTAATACTGACAGTGAGGTGTTAAAGTCTCCCATTATTATTGTGTGGGAGTTTAAGTCTCTTTGTATGTTTCTAAGGACTTGCTTTATGAATCTGGGTGCTCCTGTATTGGGTGCATATATATTTAGGATAGTTAGCTCTTCTTGCTGAATTGATCCCTTTACCATTATGTAATGGCCTTCTTTGTCTCCTTTGTCTCTTTTGATCTTTGTTGGTTTAAAGTCTGTTTTATCAGAGACTAGGATTGCAACCCCTGCTTTTTTTTTTTGCTTTCCATTTGCTTGTTAGATATTCTCCCAAACCTTTATTTTGAGCCTATGTGTGTCTCTGCATGTGAGATGGGCCTCCTGAATACAGCACACTGATGGTTCTTGACTCTTTATCCAATTTGCCAGTCTGTGTCTTTTAACTGGGGCATTTAGTCCATTTACATTTAAGGTTAATATTGTTATATGTGAATTTGATCCTGTCATTATGATGTTAGCTGGTTATTTTGCCCGTTAGTTGATGCAGTTTCTTCCTAGCATTGATGGTCTTTACAATTTGGCATGTTTTTACAGTGGCTGGTACCAGTTGTTCCTTTCCATGTTTAGTGCTTCCTTCAGGAGCTCTTGTAAGGCAGGCCTGGTGGCCTCTCAGCATTTGCTTGTCTGTAAAGGATTTTATTTCTCCTTCACTTATGAAGCTTAGTTTGGCTGGATATGAAATTCTGGGGATAAAAGAGGACACCACCAAATGGAAGAACATTCCATGCTCATGGATAGGAAGAATCAACATCATGGAAATGGCCATACTGCCCAAGGTAATTTATAGATTTAATGCCCTTCCCATCAAACTACCGATGATTTCCTTCGCAGAACTGGAAAAAACTACTTTAAAGTTCATATGGAACCAAAAAAGAGCCCACATTGCGAAGACAATCCTAAGCAAAAAGAACAAAGCTGGAGGCATTTCGCTGACTTCAAACTATGCTACAAGGCTACAGTAACCAAAACAGCACGGTACTAAAACAGACAAATAGACCAATGGAACAGAACAGAGGCCTCAGAAATAACACCACACATCTACAACCATCTGATCTTTGACAAACCTGAGAAAAACAAGAAATAGCCCCATTTAATTAATGGTGCTGGGAAAACTGGCTAGCCATATGTAGAAAGCTGAAACCCTTCCTTACACCTTATACAAAAATTAACTCAAGATGGATTAAAGACTTAAATGTTAGACCTAAAACCATAAAAACCCTAGAGGAAAACCTGGCAATACCATTCAGGACATAGGCATGGGCAAGGACTTCATGTCTAAAACACCAAAAGCAACGGCAAAAACAAAACAAAACAAAACAAAAAAATAGACAATGAGATCTAATTAAACTAAAGAGCTTTTGCACAGCAAAAGAAACTACCATCAGAGTGAACAGGCAACCTACACAATGGGAGAAAATTTTTGCAATCTACCCATCTGACAAAGGGCTAATATCCAGAACCTACAAAGAACTTAAACAAATTTATAAGAAACAAACAAACAACCCCATCAAAAAGTGGCAAAGGATATGAACAGACACTTCTCAAAAGAAGACATTTATGCAGCCAACAGACACATGAAAAAATGCTCATCATCACTGGTCATCAGAGAAATGCAAATCAAAACCACAATGAGACACCATCTCATGCCAGTTAGAATGGCAATCATTAAAAAGTCAGGAAACAACAGATGCTGGAGAGGATGTGGAGAAATAAGAACACTTTTACACTGCTGGTGGAACTGTAAACTAGTTCAACCACTGTGGAAGACAGTGTGACGATTCCTCAAGGATCTAGAACTAGAAATACCATTTTACCCAATAATCCCATTACTTATAACCCAAAGGATTATAAATCATGTTACTATAAAGACACATACACACGTATGTTTGTTGCAGCACTATTCACACTAGCGAAAACTTGGAACCAACCCAAATGTCCATCAATGATAGACTGGATTAAGAAAATGTGGCACATATACACCATGGAATACTATGCAGCCATGAAAAAGGATGGGTTCATGTCCTTTGCAGGGACATGGATGAAGCTGGAAACCATCATTCTGAGCAAAGCATCACAAGGACAGAAAACCAGACACCACATGTTTTCACTCATAGGTGGGAACTGAACAATGAGAACACTTGGACACAGGATAGGGAACATCACACACGGGGGCCTGTTCGTGGGGTGGAGGGCAGGGGGAGGGATAGCATTAGGAGAAATACCTGATGTAAATGACGAGTTAATAGGTGCAGCAAACCAACACGGCACATGCATACCTATGTAACAAACCTGCACATTGTGCACATGTACCTAGAACTTAAAGTATAATTTAAAAAAAACAAAATTAGCTGGGCATGGCAGCATGCGCCTGTAGTCCTAGCGACTCAGGAGGCTGAGGTAGGAGGATCCCTTGAGCCCAGGAGTTCAAGGTAACAGTGAGTACAGTGGTAACCACTGTATTCCAGTGTCAGAGACAGAGAGAAACCCTGTCTCTAAGAAACTAAAAATGACAGTGATTGGTAGAGTGGGGGTGGGGATGGGGTACATGGCCCAGCTATAATACTGTCTCCCAGAAACTCTCCTCACATATAAAAATACAGGCAGGTGGAAAGTACAAGGATGGAAAGAGATGTATCATGGAAATATTAATCAATAGGAAGAAGAGTACCAATATTAGTATCAGATAAAGTAGACTTGGGAACAAATAAAATTCGTAAGAACAGGTTAGGCATTACATAATGATAAAACGGTCAAGCCACCAAGACATTACCAATCCTAAATGTGGATGTACCAACCAACAGAGCTGCAAAAATATATGAAGCAAAAACTGTCGAACTGAAATAAAAAAAGATAAATCCCACAATTATAGGAGAGTTCAACTCCCCTTTCTCAATAATTGATACAACTAAGTAAATTAGCAAGAATATAAGAGAACTTACCAACCAACTTACCAACCAACAGGATCTAATCATGACTATTTATAGAACACTCTAGCAAAGACAACACAATACTCATTATTTTTAAACGTCCACTGAACATTTCAAGAGAGACCATATCCTGGGCTAAGAAACAAATCTAAATATTTAAAGAACTGAAATTATGCAAAATGTATTCTGAGAACAATGGAATCAAACCAGAATCAACAACAGAAAGATAACAGAAAAATCTCCAAACACGTAGAAACTAAACAAGTCTACTAATCCACTGGACAAAGAGGAAATCTTAAGGAAAAATCAAGATTCACTGACTGAATAAAAATGAAAACACAACATACCAAAATTTGTGAGACAAGATTAAAGCAGTGCTGACAGAAATCTACAGCAATATATGCATAGAACAGAAAACAGGAAATGTCTCAAATCAGTAATCTAACCTCCCTCCTCAAGAACCTAGACAAAGAGCTAAATGAACTCATAGCAAGCAGAAGGAAGGAAATAACAAAGAACAGAAATCAATGAAATTAAAGAAAATAAAAAAGAGAAAATCAACAGGGGAAAAAAGTTAGTTCTTTAAAGGATCAATAAACATAATAAACCTCTAGCAAGGCTAACAAAGAAACAGAAAACACAAATCGCTAACATTAGGAATGAAACAGAGGATACCACACAAACTTTGCAAACATTGAAATGGTAATACTACAAACAACTTATTCATAAATTTGACATAAAAAGAACCAATTCCATGAAAGGCACAAACTGCCAAAATTCAGTCAATATGAAACAGAAAATTTAAACAACCCTATTTTAAAAATTGAATTCATAATTCTAAAACTCACCCAACAGAATATTCAAACACAAAGGGTTTCCTGGGAAAATATGCCTAACATTTAAAGAAAAATTAACACAATTTCTAGATGATCTCTTCCAGAAAACAGAATAGAAAAGGATACTTCTCAAATCATTCTATGTAGCCAATTTTACCCTGATGGAAAAAGCAGACAAAAACATAAAGAAAGAAAACTACAAACTAATATTCCTCATGAATACAGACACAAAAACACTTAATAAAATACAAGAAACCAGAATTCAGCAATATGTAAAAAGAATTACATACCATGTACCAAGCAGGTTTTATTTCAAAGGTGCAAAAAGATTCACCCAATATTTTAACAATTAATCAATATAAACCACCTTATTAACAGACTAAGGGAGAAAAATCACATGACATTTTCAATCAATGCAGAAAAGCATTCGACAAAATTCACCACCCATTCATAATAAAAATTCTTAGAAAACTAGAATTAAAGGGATCTTCTTCAACATAAAAAAGAGCATCTACAAAAAAATCCACAGCTAACATCAAACTTAATGGTTAAAGCCTGAATGCTTTCCCCTATAACCAGGAATAAGGCAAGGAAGGATATCTGCTCTCACCACTCATATGCAACATAATGCTGGAAGTCCTAGCCTATGCTGTGAGGTTAAAAAAAAAGGAAGAGGACTGGGCGCGGTGGCTCACGCCGGTAATCCCAGCACTTCGGGAGGCCAAGACAGGTGGATTACAAGGTCAGGAGATCGAGACCATCCTGGCTAACACGGTGAAACCCCATCTCTCCTAAAAATACAAAAAATTAGCCATGCATGGTGGCAGGCACCTGTAATCCCAGCTACTTGAGAGACTGAGGAAGGAGAATCGCTTGAACCCGGGAGGCAGAGGTTGCAGTGAGCCAAGATTGCGCCACTGCACTCCAGCCTGGATGACAGAATTAGACTCTGTCTCAAAAAAAAAAAAAAAAAAAAAAAGGAAAGAAAGAACAGAAAAAGAAAGAAATAGCATACAGGAATAAATCATTTGCAGATGACATAATGTTTACAAAGAAAATCCCAAGGAATCTACAAAAGCACTCCTAGAACTAATAAGTTCAGCAATGTCACCCAATACATCAACATACAAAACTCAATTTTATTTGTATATGTTAGAAATAAATATGAGGAGTCAAATTTAAAATAGAGTATCATTTGCAACTGCTAAATAAAAAACAAAATACTTAGGTGTAAATCTAACAGAACACATACAGAACTTCTATGCTAAAAACTACAAAATGCTGATGAAAAAAATTAAAGAAAATCTAAATAAATGGAGAGACGTAACTATGTTCATGGATTAGAACACTCAAACTAGTAAACATGTCAATTCTCTCCAAATAGGCATAAAGGTTTAATGTAATGTCTATCAAAATCCCAGTACTTTTTTTGCAGGTAATTTTATTCTAAAATTAATATGGAAGGCCGGGAGCAGTGACTCACACCTGTAATCCCAGAACTTTGGGAGGCCTAGGCAGGCAGATGACTTGAGGCCAGGAGTTCAAGACCAGCCTGGCCAACTTGGGAGAAACCCCATCTCTACTAAAAATACAAAAATTAGCCAGGCGTGGTGATGCACGTTTGTAATCCCAGCTACTGGGGAGGCTAAGGCAGGAGAATCACTTGAACCCAGGAGGCGGAAGCTTCAGTGAACCAAGATCGTGCCACTGCACTCCAGCTTGGGTGACAGATTTAAAAAAAATTAAAAAAGTAATATGGAAAGGCAAAGGAATCATTGTAGCAAAAACAATTTTGAAAAAGACTAAAGTGGGAGTAACTATACTCCCACTCCCAAAGAAGAATAAACTGGGAATCCCTCTCCCAGATTTTATGATTATGTACCTACATTTATCGAGACTGTGTGGTAACGACAGAAGAAGAGACACCGAGATCACTGGAACAAAATAGTTACCACACAAGTATAGCCAACTGATTTTTAACAAAGGTACAATTCAACAGAGAAAGGATGACCTTTTCAACAAACAGTGCTGAACCAGTCAGAAATTCATACATAAAATGAAAACCGAACCTCAACATAAACCTCACACCTTATGCAAAATATTACTCACTGACTCAGTTTTAAATGTAAAACCTAAAACTGTAACTTTTAGAAGAAAAGATACGAGAAAATCTCAGGGACCTAGGTATGGTGAAGTGTTCTTAGATGTGACATCAAAAGCATGATTCATAAAAAAAAAAAAGGACAAATTAGATATGTCATCAAAATTTAAAACTTAGACTGTAAAAAAGATAGTCTGCAAAACATTTATCTAACAATGGACTAGTACTCAGAATATATAATAAAACTCTCAAAACTCAACAGTAAAAAAAAAAAAAAAAAAATTCAAATAATCCAATTAGAAAATGGACAAAAAAACATTAAAAGACATTTTACCAAACAGGATATTCAGATGGTCATTAAGCACATGAAAGGATGCTCAATCTGAGCCATTTGGGAAATGTAAATTAAGACCGTTATGAGATAACATGATATACCTATTTAGCCAAAATAAAAAATAGTGGCATTTTGGTAAAGATGCTGAGAAACTGGATCTCTGACAAAATCCTGAAAAAAATACATACAATTCAAACATCCTACTATAAGTAGGAGGTAGCGGAATGTTAAAAATGATGATTGTTGCCGGGCGCGGTGGCTCTCGCCTGTAATCCCAGCACTTTGGGAGGCCGAGACGGGCGGATCACAAGGTCAGGAGATCGAGACCATCCTGGCAAACACGGTGAAACCCCGTCTCTACTAAAAATACAAAAAACTAGCCGGGCGAGGTGGCGGGCGCCTGTAGTCCCAGCTACTCAGGAGGCTGAGGCAGGAGAATGGCGTCAACCCGGGAGGCGGAGCTTGCAGTGAGCGGAGATCGCGCCACTGCACTCCAGCCTGATGATACAGCAAGACTCCCTCTTAGGCCGAGACGGGCGGATCACGAGGTCAGGAGATCGAGACCATCCTGGCTAACACGGTGAAACCCCGTCTCTACTAAAAAATACAAAAAACTAGCCGGGCGAGGTGGCGGGCACCTATAGTCCCAGCTACTCGGGAGGCTGAGGCAGGAGAATGGCGTGAACCCGGGAGGTGGAGCTTGCAGTGAGCTGAGATCTGGCCACTGCACTCCAGCCTGGGTGACAGAGCCAGACTCCGTCTCAAATAATAATAATAATAATAATAATAAAATAAAAATTAAAAAAAATAATGATTGCATCCTCTTAGAATTAAAAGAATATATGAGAACAAAGGGCTCTTTAAAGCCATCTGGAGGAATGAAGTCATTACTCGTTTTTCCTTTAATAAGGTATTATCTCCCTTTTACCCAAAAAGAATGTATCGACTTACATTTTTTTTTTCTATTGTATCTTCTATACGTAACTTAAGAAAATGAAGAAAAATTACTTTCATAATGGTCAAACACATTTTTATTTTACAAACTAGATCACTGGAGGAGTCTAAAATTTTCTGAATGGCATTTTTCTTGACCAGAAAATAATTACATTAAAAGCATGATCAACTCCTGATTTTATGAAGTGAAGACACAGGAAAAGAGAACCAGCACTTGAAGCTAACCCACCTAGTCAGCTTTAACAAAAGTCTTTTCCTTCATTTCTGTTTTCTGTTTCCTGGGGAAATGTTTTGGAATTACAAACCCCATTATATTCTTTCAGTTCCAAGAAGAAAAAATTCTGTGAGTGAAAAAAGTGCCTAAATTAGGCAAACTTCTTAGAAAGGTGAGAATCTGTAAGCTCAATTATTTCAAATGTGCTTAGAGCGGTAGCAGACTTACAGCCAGATACGAAGGTGATTCTTCATGCTCTCAACCTAAAGTATAATAACCAAATTACCATGTTTAGTATGTCCCTTTTGACTGGCCAACTTTAAAACAAAAAATTTGCCATTACACATACATCTTATTTCTAAGGATTTTTAACAAGGGTTATCATCAACTGAAGTGTTTTTTGTTTTTGTTTTTTTTTCAAATGTTCTAATTTGTTTGATAACTTTTTCTTTTTATTATTATACTTTAAGTTCTAGGGTACATGTGCATAATGTGTAGGTTTGTTACATATGTATACTTGTGCCATGTTGGTGTGCTGCACCCATCAACTCGTTAGCACCCATCAACTCGTCATTTACATCAGGTATAACTCCCAATGCAATCCCTCCCCCCTCCCCCTGTTTGATAACTTTGGGTTGGATAGTTTGTCAATAAAATATTTCCAATACTAAGAAGCAGTCATCATTGAAATAATCACTGTTCCTGTTTTATTATAGCTTTTCAGCATTTCACTTATGGAGATTAAAAATAGCTGTGACAAAAATTAGTACCAGTAGTTTGAACTTTGCTACTACAATCTCTACAGACCAATAGAGGAACATTAAATCATCCTAGTTTCCAAAAATCTGAAGCCGAAAAATAACATTCAAATGTTCCTAACAACTTCACCTGCCATAACAACTATGAAAGATGATTGTGTAGAGCTACATTTTGGTTATCTCCTGGGTTTTATAAGGTTTATCACTCGATCAGAGAGAAGCCAAAGAGGAGCCATCAAACAATACATCCAATAAAGCATTCATTAACTATCAACAGTGTATTTTCCACTCTTCAGGTCCTGACAATCAGCACTCCTCCCAGCCTGCTTTTCTGCCTCATACTCCACTAGTTACGGCTGTGAATAAATTGGTCTGACACTATAAGCTGAGTCTTTGAAGATGAATAAACAATAGTTAATAAAACAGTATATTTAGAGAACCTATCTGAATATGGTATTAATCTATCCAAATAAATATAGACCTAAAGCTTAAGTGAATTGTCTAATCAGCTCTTGATTTTTCCATAAACTAACAAAATATTTTTAGTTACCAAGGTATCAAATATATTCCCACTTCTTGCCACATTTACTTTTCACTTCACAATGCAATAATTATTAATTTCTGGAGAATTCACTACTTGAAAATTCTCTCTTTGGGAAAAAATATGCTAAATCTTCATGTTTTAAAAGGGAAAACAAGGTCAAATAAAATTATTTATCACATCTTTACTTTTCCATTTGAAAGGTGTTGCAGCTGGCCGGGCATGGTGACTCATGCCTGTAATCCCAACACTTTGGGAGGCCATGGCGGGCGGGTCACCTGAGGTCCAGAGTTCAGGACCAGCCTGGCCAACATGGTGAAACCCCATCTCTACTAAAAATACAAACATTAGCCAGGCATAGTGGTGGGTGCCTGTCATCCCAGCTACCCAGGAGGCTGAGGCAGGAGAATTGCTTGAACCTGGAAGTCGGAGGTTGCAGTGAGCTGAGATCACGCCATTGCATTCCAGCCTGGGTGACAAGAGCAAAACTCCATCTCAAAAAAAAAAAGATGTTGCAGTAAAATTGATATATATGTATAAATAGCTGCTGACAGTAGGAAAGAGCCCATTTCTTTTAAAAAGGGATTATAAATTATAATCTATAAAAATGTCCATTCCTTTAAACATATTTAATGTACCTATAAAATTGTAAATATTCTAAAAGCGTAAAAATCAAGATAAATATTTTTATGTTCAAAAAATATGTAAAAAGTTATATACATTATGTTAAGTGAAAGAGTTGAACATAAATGATGTTCAAACTATAAAACATATGAACAAATACAGAAAAAGAAGAAGCACTCAGGCAAATGCACACCATGATTGGTGAATTAAAATTCTGTGATACAATTTTTTCATATTTAAAATTCCATTAACATTAATATAATCTATTTTGTTTAATAAAAATATGCATGCTGTTTCCGACCTTCCTTTAACTTCAAAGGTCGAATGGCAAAAACTTAGTTATTTTTTCCATTACTATAAATACAGATAAAAGGGTTTAGGCCATAGAAGACAAACGACATGACCATATGCAGCAGCAGCAAGAAAGCACAAGAAAGATGGACTAAAGGTGGCAGACAATGGAGGAAAGGGATCAGCTGGATCTTCTTGACCTGATAAAGGACATCATGGAAAACATATTTAACATCGCACTTAATGGCAAAAAACTGAACATCTTTCATCTAATATCAGGAACAAAACAAAGATGTCCATCTAATTTTACCACTTCTAAAACAACTCTGAAAAAGAAGGACACCGTAGGGGAGTAAATATACCTGATTTCAAGACTTACTATAAAGCTAGCAAAACCAAGACAATGTCATACAGGCATCAAGTTAAGAAAAACAGATCAATGGAACAAAACAGTCCGGAACAATACCCACACTTTGCAAAAGGTAAAAAGGGAATTCAGTGGAGAGTGGCTAATCTTTTCTTCATCACTCTTTTGACTTCATCAAAATTAAACTATCTGCTGTTCAAAAGGCACTGCTAAGAGAATGAAAAGACAACCCAGAGGCTGGGAAAATAATTTGCAAAAGCACATAGGACTTGTATCCAAAATATAAGGAACTCTCAAAACTAAATAAAAGGAAAAACAAAACCCAATTAAAAAAACAAGGCCAAGGCCGGGCGCGGTGGCCCACGCCTGTAATCCCAGCACTTTGGGAAGCCGAGACGGGCGGATCACAAGGTCAGGAGATTGAGACCATCCTGGCTGACACGGTGAAACCCCGTCTCTACTAAAAGTACAAAAAACCAGCCGGGCGAGGTGGCGGGCGCCTGTAGTCCCAGCTAATCGGGAGGCTGAGGCAGGAGAATGGCGTAAACCCAGGAGGTGGAGCTTGTAGTGAGCCGAGTGGGCGCCACTGCACTCCAGCCTGGGCGACAGAGCAAAGACTCCGTCTCAAAAAAAAAAAAAAAAAAAAAAAAAACAAGGCCAAAGATCTGAACAGATACTTCACCAGAGAAGATATACAGATGGCAAATAACCATATAAAAAGATGCTCAACATCATGAGACATTAGGCTCAGGCAAATTAAAACCATGCGATATCACTATCTACCTATCAGAATGGCAAAACACACACACACACACACAGAGCAGTGACAATGCCAAATGCTGGAAATGATCTAGAGAAAATACATCTCTCATTCATCACTGGTGGGAATATAAAATGTTGTAACAATGTTGGAAAACAACTGTCTTACAAAATTGAACATATTCCTGCTTTATGAGCTATCTATTGCATTCCTAGGTAACAAATGCATAGATCCACATAAAGATCTGTATATGAATGTTTTATTATATCCCAAAACTGTAAACAAGCATCTACTAATAGATGAATTGGTTTATTCATATGTGATATTTATTAATTGACCTGTAGTATATCAGTAAAATGGAAAACAAGTAATAAAATAGAACTATTCATACATGCAACATAGACAAATCTAAAAATAATTATGAGAGAAACAAATTAGACCAAAAAAAGAGTATATACTGTACGATTCGATTTATTTAAAATTCTACAAAACGCAAACAAAGTTATGGTGATAGCAGATCGGCAGTTCCCTGGGGATGAGAGTCCAGTGGGGGAGGTGTGGGAGAAGGGATTACATCAAGGCACAAAAAAGAAAACCTTTCAGGAGTAATAGATATGTTCATTATTTTTATTGTGGTGGTGGTTTCACGGATGTATACACATGTCAAAATGATGGCGGCGGCAGTAGGAGCAGCCACTGCCATCACGCCAGCTGCAGTGGGGAGGTCAGAGCAGTGGCAGCAGGAGCAGCTGTGGGAACAGCAGTGGCGGCAGTGGGTCCCTGGTGTCCTGTGTCCCTGAGGCAGCCACTGTGCCACCCCCACCCTTGCATGGCCAGGTAGGACCCATTTCCAGGCCCGAAGCCTCGGCAATCTTGCTCCCCACTGCATTCCAGGGGACCGCAGGCACTACAAAGGTGGTGTAGTCAGGACTCACAAGGCCGGCCCCAAGTGTAGGGTTCATTTGTGCAGGGTTTGCCTGGCTGCAGTGCCACCTGCACCTCGCCCCAACGCCTCTCCCCACTCCCGAGTCACTGCGATGGGGCTGGGCAAGTCACCCACCAGTGAGGAAGCAGTGGTGTTGGGCACAAAGAGGTGGGGACAGAGGGCCCCAAGGCAGAACTGGGCCCAGGGCAGTGCCTTGCTCCACAGAGCTGGTGGAAGCTAAGAGCAGGCGGAAGCCCCACCCTCCCAGGCATGGATGTTGCTGCGAAATTTTGGGGGACCCAGGAAGGCCCCCCTTTGCCCTCACAGGCTCACAGATGTCTGCTCCCACTGCCTGGCCTCTCCCTGTTATCAATGTCAGCTCTGATTGTGGAGCAAAGTTGAGGCCAAGCCCGGTGCTGTCACAACCCAGTCAGGTATGCATACACCAGAAGCAGTACTGACATATCAGCCCCCTGCTACCTTGGCCCCCTCTGGACTTTGGGTGCCAACGGGCACAAGACAAAGGCCAAGGAGGGGGGTGAGGGTCACTTAGCACTGGCCTGCAGGCGCCCCTTGGCACAAACTGCCTGGGCACCATGAACGGCGGCAGGAATCAGGCTCCTGGGTGGAAGAGGCCAGCCAGGTCCCCGGTAAAGCCCCACCTTCAAGTCACAGAGAGCCTGAAGCCTGGGGGCTAGACTGCTGGTCTCATGGACCACAGTGGGAACTTGTGGTACCTCTTCCAGTCCGCCCATGGCCACCCATGGACCAATCAGCAAGCACTTCCCTCTGAGGCCCATAAATCCCCAGATTCAGCCAGACTCCAGGAGATGATGGGACAACCAACGGCAGAGAGGAGGTGCCCACCTCAGGGTCTCCTCTCTGCTCAGAGCTGAGGAGACGACGGGACAACCAGCAGCCAAGAGGAACTACCCTCCCTGCTGAGAGCTGAAGAAACAATGGGATAGCCAGCTGCAGAGTAGAGCTACCCACTCTGTTGAGAGCTGAACACTCATCTGGACACTCTGACCACAGAGAGGAGCTGCCCTGCGCAGGTCTCCTCTGAGCTGTTCTGTCGCTCAATAAAGCTTCTCTTTGTCTTGCTCACTCTCCACTTGTCTGCATACCTCATTCTTCCTGGACAGAGGACAAGAACTCAGGATCCATTGAATGGCAGGCTTAAAACAGCTGTAACACAAATGGGGCTGAAACACACCTCTTGCTCGCCACGTTGTGGGCGACAAGAAGGACAGAAGAGAGAAGGAGAGAAAAGCTGCACCCCTTCAGGGAGCCCAGACCTAGGAACTCCCCAAGCCAGGGCTGTGACACCCTCTTTAAGGCTCTGTGATTCCTGGCAACTCCAAGCTTCCAGGCACCACACTGCATTCCCCAGTGTCAGCCGTGGAGGCTGCTTATGGTATGCTTGATCCAGCTATAGCCTTGCACGGAGCCAGCACCCATGCCGACACCTGGAGCTGCACACCCTGCCACAGCCAGAGTGCCTGGCTGTGCACAGTGGCCAGACCCCAGCTCCACACACACCTCGCTGCTCCACGGCTGGCTCACCCTTGGCAGGTGTGGGATCCAGGCTGGTAGTGGGAACCAAGTGCAACCTGCCATGCCAAATGGATGGAACAAGCCCAGCAGGCCAGAACAAAACTCAGGCAAAGGCGCCACTGGCCACAGAGGTTTCCAGTTGGCTAAGCAACACTGCAAGGATCCTATAACAAAAACATCAAGTACTACACTCTAAACATGTGTCACTTATTATATGCTACTTTACCTCAATAAAGCTGTTTAAAAAAATCTGGCCAGGCGCGATAGCTCAAACCTATAATCCCAGCACTTTGGGAGGCTGAGGTGGGCAGATAGCTTGAGTCCAGGAGTTTAAGACCAGCCTGGACAACATGGCAAAACCCCATCTCTACAAAAACAAAAAACAAAAATTAGCTAGGCATGGTGGCACGCACCTGTAATCCCAGCTGAGACAGGAGGATCACTTGAACCCAGGAGTTTAAGGCTGCTGTGAGCTATGATTAAGCCACTGCACTCAAGCCTGGGTGAAGAGTGAGACTATCACCAAAAAACAACAACAACAACAACAACAAAAAACCCTAAAAATGAAACAAATAAACAAACTATATGGCCAAACCACCTAAGAAGCAAAATATACATGGAGTTTTGACATTTGTGGTGAGAAGTCAGGGACCCCAAACGGAGGGACCTGCTGAAGCCGTGGCAGAAGAACATAAATTGTGAAGATTTCATGGACATTTATTAGTTCCCCAACTTAATACTTTTATGCCCATCTTTACTGCAATCTCTAAACATAAATTGTGAAGATTTCATGGACATTTATCACTTCCCCAATCAATACTCATAATTTCCTATGCCTGTCTTTAATCTCTTAATCTCGTCATCTTCGTAAGTGAGGATGTATGTCATCTCAGGACCCTGTGATGATTGTGTTAACTGCACAAATTGTTGTAAAGCATGTGTGTTTGAACAATATGAAATCTGGGCACCTTGAAAAAGAACAGGATAACAGCGATGTTCAGGGGACAAGGGAGATAACCATTAGGTCTGACTGCCTGGGAGCCAGGCAGGACAGAGTCATGTTTCCCTTACTGCCAAAAACGGGTAAGAGAAATATCGCTGAATTCTTTCCCCAGTAAAGAATATTAATAATTGACAGCCCTGGGAAAAGAACGCATTCCCAGGGGGAGGCCTCTAAAATGGCCACTCTGGGAGTGTCTGCCTTATGCAGTTGTAGATAGAGATGAAACATGCCCTGGTCTCCTACAGTGCCCCCAGGTTTGCTTGGATTAGGAAATTCCAGCCTGGTGAATTCTACTCAGACCACTTCTCTGCTCTTGAACCCTGTTTCCTGTTAAGATGTTTATCAATGACAATGCGTGCACAGTAGGACATGAAACTTCATCAGCAATTCTAGTTTTGCCCTGGCCTTGTGACCTTGCCCTGCCCATCTGCCTTGTGATATTTTATTGCCTTTGAAGCATGTGATCTCTGTGACTCATACACTATTCGTACACTCTCTCCCCTTTAAAATCGCTAATAAAAACTTGTTGGTTTTGCGGCTCAGAGGGCATCACGGAACGTGACGACATGATGTCTCCCCGGGACACACAGCTTAAAAATTTCTCTCTTTTGTACTCTTTCCCTTTATTTCTCAGACCAGCCGACACTTAGGGAAAATAGAAAAGAACCTACGTTGAAAGACTGGGGGCTGGTTCCCCCACTAGACATTCTGGTTCACAATCTCCTGTTTATCATCAAGATTAGTTTAATTTGGCAAAATCCATACTTTGGCAATTCTCCATTATGTTAATAAAATGTAGCTTATTTCTTTCAGTGATGGTAAATATTAATGCAAATTAAAGATTTTAATATTGGCTTTTAACCTCAGATGTTGTGACAGTTCAGCTATGCATTGTTCTATAGATTATAGCCATAAAACCTGTTAATAAGGAAAGAACCGTGATAACTAGTTGTGTGTTTATTCTAGTTAGCCTCTCTCTGCCTCACTTGCTTCACTGAAATGGACAAATAACAATAGCACCCACCTCAAAAGGCTATTCTTGGTATGAGGAAATACAGGTACTGCACTAAGCTAAAACACAAAATGACTAATCTTTAAGTGATCAATTTACCCTAAAGAATAATTTATGTAAGTGGTTCTATACATTCGAGCTCAAATATAAAAGAAACCGCTTTATAATGTTTTCACTTTAAAAATCCTGACAGTTTAAAAATGACATCTCAATTTCCATAATCATTAAATCAAACCTTCTACCACTGTCAACAGAAGAGCACAACAGCAGATTTGAACAGAGAGAAGAATAAGTCAACTTGAAAATAAGTTAACCGAGAATATCCAGTCTCAAGAACAGAAAGAATAGCCTGAAAAAAAAAAAAAAAAAACCAACCATGAACAGATGAACAGAGCCTAAGACCTCAAAGACACTAACAAGCATACCAACATAGTCACAATAAAAGTCTGAGATAGTAGACAGAAAAGGGGCTGACAGAATACTTGAAAAAATAATGGCACATACCTCCTCAAATTTGACTTAGAAAAATTAATCTACACATCCAAGAAGCTTAATGACCTCAAATTAGGATAAACTCAAAGAAATTTATACCTAGACATATCATAGTCAAGCGGTCAAAAGTCAAAGAGAAAGAAAATCTCCAGAGCAAAAAGAAAGAAGTAACTCATCACTTACAACTGATCCTCAATTACAGTACAAGGCAGTATCTAGTCCGGAAACATTAAGGTTACAAGGTAGTAGGATGATACATTCAAAGTATTAATAGAAAATGGCTATCAAAAAGAATACCATATGTAGCAAAACAAAGCTTTAGAAAATGAGGAATAATTTCAAATATTCCCAGAGAAACAAAACCTAAAAGAATCTGTCACTAGCAATCTGCCCTAGAATACAAAGTACCACTTAAGAGTAATTAGATAGGCTGGGCACAGTGGCTCATGCCTGTAATCCCAGCACTTTGGGAGGCCAAGGTGGGTGGACCACAAGGTCAAGAGATGGAGACCATCCTGGCCAATCAACATGGTGAAATCCCGTCTCTACTAAAAATACAAAAAGTAGCTGGACGTAGTGGCACACACCTGTAGTCCCAGCTACTCGGGAGGCCAAGGCAGGAGAATCGCTTGAACCCGGGAGGCGGAAGTTGCAATGAGCCGAGACAACGCCACTGCACTCCAACCCAGGCGACAGAGTGAGACTCCATCTCAAAAAAAAAAAAAGAGTAATTAGATAGCTAAATGTAAACAACAGTAGAAATGTATTTTGTGTTTGTAACTCTTTTTTCATCCTGATTTAAAATATAACTGCACAAAGCAATACTATGTTGATGGGCTTACAATGTATAAAGATGCAATTTGTATGACAATAATACAAAGGAAGGGGAAAGGGGGATGAGCTATATAGGAGTAAATTTCTGAATACTACTGAATTAAGTTGCAGTTCCCCCAACGAGATGGTTATAAGTAAATACCCAGGGCAATCACAAAGAAAAAATTTTCTCAAAAACATATAGTAAAATAAACAATAGAAATAAAATGACAAATTTAAAAATATCAACATGCAACAACATCTGATGTAGATGAACAGAGAAACAAAAGAGACCAAAGACATAGAAAATATTTGCAAAATGGTGCTAGCTTGTCAGTAATTTCATTAAGTGTAAATGGACTAAACACTCAAATCAAAAGGCAGAGATGAGCAGAATGGATTTTCAAAAACCTGCTCCAACTATATGCTCTCTACAAAAGCCATATTTCAGATTCTAAAACATAAACAATATAAAAATATATATAAATATATACCACAAAAAAAGTAACAACAGAGCTACCATACCTATACTAATACTAATTTCAGTCAAAATGAGATATTTATCCAAAAGTGCTACTAGATAAGTTTTATTCTTACTGTATAAGAACAAAAGGGTAGACAATTATAAACATATATGCAGCTGAAAACAATGTCCCCAAATATATCTAGCAAGAACTGACAGAATTGAAGGGAGAAATAGACAATTTGACAATAGTAGGAGACTTCAATACTTCATTCTCAATAATGAATAAAATATGCAAAAAAATAAGGAAACAGAACATTTGAACAACATTATAAACCAACTAGATCTAACAGACATTTATAGAACACTATGATCAACAAAAAAACATATAGAATCTATTCAAGTGCACATGGTACATTTTCCAAAGTAGAACATATATTAGGGCCATAAAAAATCATCAGTAAATTTAAAAGGACTGAAATCATGCAAAGTATGTCATTCAATCACAATGGAATAAAACTAGAAACGAGTAACAGGTGGCTAGCTGCAGTGGCTCACACCTGTAATCCCAGCACTTTGAGAGGCCAAGGCGGGTGGATCACTTGAGGTCAGGAGTTCGAGACCAGCCTGGCCAACATAAGGAAACCCAGTCTCTACTAAAAATACAAAAAAAAATTAGCTGGGCATGGTGGTATGCACCTGTAACCCCAGCTACTCAGGAGGCTGAGGCAGGAGAATCACTTGAACCTGGGAGGCAGAGGTTGCAGTGAGCAGAGATCACACCACTGCACTCCAGCCTGGGTGACAGAGTGAGATTCTGTCTCAAAAAATAGTAAGAAAGAAATTATCAATTATTAACAGGAAATTGGGGAAATTTACAAAAAAGTGAAAATTAACGCATTCATAAGTAATCAACGGTCAAAGTAAAACACGAGAAATCAGAAAATACTCTGAGATGGATAAACGAAAACAAAAATAACAACACATCAAAATAGATGTGATGTAGAAATAAACCCCTGCATACACAACTCTTAGAAGAAAACACAGGAATAGAGCTTCATGGCACTGGATTTGGCAATAATTTCTTTAAATTACACCAACAGCATAGGCAACAGAAGAAAAAACAGAAAAATTGGACTTCATCAAAATTAAAACCATTTGTGTGTCAAAGGACACCATCAAGAAAGTGATTTTGCCGGGTGCGGTGGCTCACGCCTGTAATCCCAGCACTTTGGGAGGCTGAGGCAGGCAGATCACAAGGTCAGGAGATCGAGACCATCCTGGCTAACACGGTGAAACCCCGTCTCTACTAAAAATACAAAAAAAATTAGCCGGGCATGGTGGCAGGCGCCTGTAGCCCCAGCTACTCTGGAGGCTGAGGCGGCAGAATGGCGTGAACCCAGGAGGCGGAGCTTGCAGTGAGCCCAGATCGCGCCACTGCACTCCAGCCTGGGGGTCAGAGCGAGACTCCCGTCTCAAAAAAAAAAAAAAAAAAAGAAAGTAATTTTAAAAAACACAATATAGAAGAAAATATTTGCCAATCATATATCAGATGAAACTAATGTCTGGAATATATAAATAACTCCTATAACTCAACCAAAAACCAAACAATCCAATTTAAAAAGAACAAAGAACTTCAATAGGCATTTCTCCAAAGAAGATATACAAGTGGCCAATATACACATGAAAAGATGCTCAGTATCACTAATTATTAGGGAAATGCATATTAAAACTACAATGAGATACCCACCTCACACTTACTTGGATGGTTACTACTTAAAAAAAAATAAAAAAGAAAAGAAAAATAACACTTGTTGGCAAGGATAAGGAGAAATTGAAACTGGAAGTACACTGTTGGTGGGAGTATAAATGGTGCACCCACTGTGGGAAACAGCAGAGTCGTCGTTCCTCAAAAAATGAAAAATAGAATTATCCTATGATCCAGCAATTTCACTTCTGGGTATATACCCAAAAGAACTGAAAGCTGGGTCCCAAAGAGATATTTGTACACACAGGTTCACAACAGCATTATTCACAATAAACAAAAGATGAAAACAAACCAAGTGTTCATTGAGGAGATAAGCAAAATATGGTATATCCATACAATGAAATGTTATTCAGCCTTTAAATAGGTAGGCAATTCTTACACATGCTACAATGCAGATGAACCTTGAGACATTATGCTAAGTCAAACATGCCAGGCAACAAAATGACAAATATTGTATATAATTCCATTATATGAGGAAACTGGTACATTCAAAATCACAGATGAAAAGTAGAATGGGGAATGGAGAGCTGTTTATTGGGTACAGAATTTCATACTTTAAAGATGAAAAGCATTCTGAAGATGGATGGTGGTGATGGCTCCGCAGGATGTGAATGTACCTACTACTATTGAACTGTGTACACTTAAAAATGGTTAAGGTGGTAAATTTTAGTAAATTTTATGCTATTCATATTTTACCTAGATTAAAAACAATTTTTTAAAACATAACGTTTTTATTGATCATTAGAAGGTCAGGAAGAAACAGGTGCTGGAGAGGATGTGGAGAAACAGGAATGCTTTTACACTGTTGGTGGGACTGTAAACTAGTTCAACCATTGTGGAAGACAGTGTGGCGATTCCTCAAGGATCCAGAACTAGAAATACCATTTGACCCAGTCATCCCATTACTGGGTATATACCCAAAGGATTATAAATCATGCTGCTATAAAGACACATGCACACGTATATTTACTGTGGCACTATTCACAATAGCAAAGACTTGGAACCAACCCAAATGTCCATCAATGACAGACTGCATTCAGAAAATGTGGCACATATACACCATGGAATACTATGCAGCCATAAAAAAGGATGAGTTCATGACCCTTGTAGGGACATGGATGCAGCTGGAAACCATCATTCTCAGCAAACATAAGAACAGAAAACCAAACACTGCGTGTTCTCACTCATAGGTGGGAATTGAACAATGAGAACACTTGGACACAGAAAGGTGAACATCACACACCGGGGCCTGTTGTGGGGTTGGGGGAGGGGAGAGGGATAGCATTAGCAGATACACCTAATGTAAACGACGAGTTAATGGGTGCAGCACACCAACATGGCACATGTATACATATGTAACAAACCTGCAAGTTGTGCACATGTACCCTAGAACTCAAAGTATAAAAAAAAATAAAAAATAAAAAAACAACATTTTAGGAAGTGATCTAAGTTTCTATAATCAACAAATGTTTAAAGGTGTGCCAGGCAGTTAATTAGTGAAAATACTGTATTTTTGAATTTTGTGAAATTTGTGGTATTAGCATCTCTTAATTTGTGATCTCTCTTATTCTAAATAAATACACTCAATTGGATTTCTTTCTCCATCACCTTTTTAAAAATACATGCCATTTTTAAACTTCAGTGCCTAAAATGTCCAATACTAGTCTTTAATACCAGCAATTTCTTCTACTTACTACACATACTGGGTTTTAAAACTAGAAGTGGAAGAGCTGGCCGTGGTGGCTCACACCTGTAATCCCAGCATTTTGGCAGGCTGAGGCGGGTGGATCACCTGAGGTCAGAAGTTCGAGACCAGCCTGACCACCACGGAGAAATCCCATCTCTACTAAAAATACAAAAACTAGCCAGGCGTGGTAGCATATGCCTGTAATCCCAGCTACTCGGGAGGGTGAGGCAGGAGAATCGCTTGAACCCAGGAGGCGGAGGTTGTGGTGAGCCAAGACTGTGCCACTGCACTCCAGCCTGGGCAACAAGAGCGAGACTTCGTCTCAAAAAAAAAATAAATAAATAAATAAAACTGGAAGTGGAAAACACATACACCAACTTAGGGACTCATACCTGATGCTTTCAACCAATTTTATATATAGTCTGTAAAGAGAGATTAACTTTATTTCTATAGATGAAGAAATAGAACTACAAAGGTTCCACAATCCCCTCACTGTCACACTGCTAGAAAGTACAAGACCTAATGAGCCAGACACCTGAGGCTGCAATCATTCTACCATACCTTAAAGATTCATTTATTTATTTAATAAAATATATATTAAGCATGCATTCTGTTCCAGGCACTACACTAAGTACTGAGAACTTACTAGAGCTAATGTATTAGCTAAGGCAGTAGAAAATATTAGAAAAACAAGTTGGAATCTTTGAAGTATTACATACATAAAGTGTTAGACAATACTACTTCTAATAGCAGTATCACTATTTGTAGTAATCATAATGTATAGATCTTGATAAGAATCTAAATAAGAATACTAAACATTAAAGTGTCAAATAAAAGGAGCTTTACCTTTGTATTTCTCTTAGCACCTAGTACTGAGCTCTGTACTCCGCAGTATTCAAAAAGTATGTATTATATAGAAACATTAGTATCACTTTGGCCTCTGTTTCTCTCAATGTCCTTCCCCAACTGGGTTTCTAGAACACTAGCAGCCAGGTTTATTGCCCAGGCAGGACACTGGTAATCCCTTTGAGGAAACTAGCCAGCAGCCCAGGAGAAGACTTACAAATGCTAAAACGTATACGCCAAAAACAGAACCACCATGCACACACATGCACACGTATGCACCCACATGCACCCACACACCCATTCACGAGTTTCCTATCAGCCTTTTGTTATCTCTCCCACCATTGTCCCATACTATGTTGACTGTATAAAGGTATAATAAGGTGTATTCCAAATGTATAGTAGTTAAATTGGAACCATATTACAGTAAGGACCCCACCTAAAGCCATGTAGGACCAGGTCAGTGGGGCCTCTCAGGTTGTATCTGTGGGGAAGGGCCAGTTTCTTCCATTTTTAATCTATCACAGACTATGGCAGATTGTATTTTAACAAAAATGACAGCTACAATTTTCTACAATTTTGCCACTACACCAAGAGGTGGAGTCTATGTCCCTTCCACCATTAATGTGGGTAGACCTTTGTACCTGCCTCAGTGAGTAAGAGGACAGCAGAAATGACACAGTGACTTCTGAGGCTTGGTCACAAAAGGAGATACAATTTTTACTGGGTTTGTCGGGGGATACTTATCCCTAGAATCCAGCCACCCATCTCCAAGGAAGCCCAGGCCACATGTGGAAAGGAACTGAGATCCTCACCCCTCAGCACTGGCAGAATCTCTGCTCACAGCCAGCACCAATTTGCCAGATATGTGAGTGGAGCAACTGCAGTTGAGCCACTACAGCTGACTGCATTGAAAAGAGAAAAGTCTTCCTTGCCAAGTCCTGCCCAAATTACAGACTCATGAACAAAATTAATTACTGTTATTGTTTTAAATCATTACGTTTTGGGATGGTTACACAGCAGTAGGTAACTAGAACATAGACCAATACAGTATGTTTGCAAATACATTAAAAATGACTAGAAAATAAAATTTTTTAAGACACAAAAAATACAAGTCATAATTTTTTATTATTAAGCAGAAGGTGAAGTCTCTCTCAACTGTTATAAAATACTAATACTAAATACTCACTCTCATTTACCGTACTTATTTCCAGGGACCGGTACCCAGTCCATCGACGATCCGTTGAGTAGCACTGTCCTAGGCTATATGAAAGCAGGAGAAGTGTACTTTGACTGGAGTGGCATTAAAACCACCAAATAGTAAGGAAAGAAAGGTGTTCAACTAAGCAAGCATTTTTAAAATTTTGCAATCCATTACATTAAATCAACTCTGCTTGAGAGTAAAGGTATCCTGATTAAATACCATGAAGATGAATGGATCAGTCTATCCACATGGGAGCGCTTCTACTGCAGAATCCTACACCTATCTCTCCCTTACTTGGATTTCATACACACCATGAAAACTCCTGATTGTTCTCTCCCTGTCTCTCTCTCATACACACCAAGAAAGTTCCGATTGCTCACACATATGCACTCACTCTCTCTCTCACACGCAGACCAACACACAAAGCAAACACGGCAAAAATTTTAACAGCTCTCGATTCTCAGTGGTAAGTATGTAAGTGTTCATTATATGCATCATTATTTTAATTTTTCTGTGTTTGAAAGTTTTCATAATAAAGCTGAGAAAATTAAACAAAAATTTCATGAAACAGGAATGGATATACTATTTACACTAATAAATCTATGGAAATGGAACCCAAAATAATATACAATATATAACAGTATATTTAACAATGCTACTATACCATTAATGTGACCTGAAACCAGTATACTACCAATGAGTAAAGCATTTATATACCACCTCCTAGTCATTCAGCTCTTAAGGATAACTTATTGGCCTTTCTCTCACTTAAGTGTGAATCGGAATCACTTGAGGAGTTTTTGAAAAATACAGATTTTTGGGACCCAATTCCAGATTCTGAAAAAATAACACTTCAGTAAGTCCCACAAGTGATATTAATGTGGTTGGTCCATATCAACACCTTTGAGAAACACGAATGTAGAGCAGAGGTTCTCAAACAGGGGCAAGTTTGTCCTCCAGGGAACACTTGGCAATGTATGGAGACATTTTTTGGTTCTCACCATGGAAGGGTAAAGTGCTACTGGCTCCAGTGCGGAGACGCCAGGGATGCCATTAGACATCATGGATCAGACAGGACAACCATACAAATAATTATCTGGTCCAAAATGTCAGCAGTGCTAAAGTTGAGAAACTCTAATATACTGTTATCGAACAGCATTTAAGAGGAAGTTCAGAGGTGTTTCTTTTCCTCAATATCATAAAATGAGTAGAAGAAAAATGGAAAGGATGAGGAACCCAGATTGACACAACTAGAAACTTTGACTTATGCTGCTTTTAATGCCAGACACTCCTCCCTTCAAGAGTTAGAAGACTGACCAGGCATGGTGGCTCACGCCTGTAATCTCAGCACTTTGGGAGGCTGAGGTGGGCAGACTGCTTGAGCTCAGTTCAAGACCACCCTCAGCAATATAGCAAAACCCCATCTTTACAAAAAAAAAAAAAAATTAGCTGGGCAGCCAGGCGCAGTGACTCATGCATGCAATCCCAGCATTTTGGGAGGCTGAGGCAGGCGGATTACAAGGTCAGGAAATCAAGACCATCCTGGTTAACACGATGAAACCCTGTCTCTACTAAAAAATACAAAACATTAGCCGGGCGTGGTGGCGGGCGCCTGTAGTCCCAGCTACTCGGGAGGCTGAGGCAGGAGAATGGCGTGAACCCAGGAGGCGGAGCTTGCAGTGAGCCGAGATCACACCACTGCACTCCAGCCTGGGTGACAGAGCAAGACTCTGTCTCAAAAA